>NC_142940.1:26959743-26987243 GCF_046866305.1 Octopus bimaculoides
TTGCTTTATGAGTTCAATAAAGGCAACAACGCAACGGAAAGTGCGAGGAATATTAATGCAGCATATCGGATAGGACAATAAGCATAAGCCAGTCTTTGCTGTAGTTTCAGAAATTCCGAGCCAGAAACCACAACCTAGAAGACGAGCCTCGTTCTGGAAGATCTGCAGAGCTCGACGAGAACGTCCTACAAACCTTGGTGGAACAAATTCTCATCGTAACTGTTGAGGAACTAGCAGAGGAGCTTGGATTTGGTCATTCAACTAGCCATTCATGTCAGCGCTAGAAGAAAAACGACCATTTTTGGTTTCAAGACGAAAGGTGTTCTTCCATCAGGATAATGCTCGGCTGCATACAGCGAGGATGACATTTCAAAGGCTGGAGCAGTTTGAATGGGAAACGATGCCCCACCCACCATATTTGCTGGATATTGCCCCATTTGATTTTCCTTTATTCCGCAGTTTTCAAAATCATTTCGACGGAAAAAATATGAATTCTGTAGACGAGGTCAGAACAGTAGTGGAGGAGCATTTTACGTCACAGACTAGTGAATTTTGGAAGACGAGCCTTGTAAATCTACCAGATAGATGGTAAGACATTGTAGAAAATGAAGGAGAGTATATTTTAGGTTAAAAAGGAACTTTGTCTTAATTTTGAAAACAAAAAGTTAAAAAAACCGCATTATCTATGGGATGACTCAATATAAAGATTACCAAATAAACTGTTTTTGACGCAGCAACTCTTTTCTACTACTAACATCACGAGGTCGTGTCGCACAATTTTGGGATCATTTTTGGGCAATATTTCGATTATCTTCCAATGTTTCAATTTCATCCGGTATTTCACGAATGCGTAGAATTCTACTCAGACAAACATGAAAATGCACACATAAATATTGCATTAAAATAACCCACACACCAAAGAATTTCATTAAAAGACATCCATTTCTCTATATGTTATGAGGAAATGCAGTTACTCACTCTCTCTCTCTCTCTCTCTCTCTCTCTCTCTCTCTCTCTTATATGCACACGCACACGCACACATACATACTATGTATGTATGTATGCATGCATGCATGTATGTATGTATGAATGTACGTATGCATGTATATATGTATGTATACACGTCTTTATGATAGTACACACACACAAACACAAATATACATATACACAAAGTATAGGGGTTTAGTTCACAAGTGACCTAAACGATTAGGTATGCTAGGTAAGTGCTGTAACGGATTACAGCCCTTGATATGCTCGCGTCTTTTCTCTGGATGTTTGCGATATCAGGATTTTAACTCGCATGGATCTACATAGGATTGCACCTAAGGACTTATTCTCTTGTTTCTACAACATCGGAAACTTGAACTATGAACTTTTATGCATCTTTTTTCTCCTTTCTCTCCATCTCTTTATTCTTTTGCTCCCTTCCTCTACGTCGTCATCTCATTAATATATACCATTCTCATTTTCCCTATTTTTCCCTATTTGTCTCTGATGACGGAATATCCCATACTCGGGGGTATACCCGAAACAGCTGTAAGACTTTGAATTTTTTCCAATTATAATATTGTATACGACTTGAGATGTTTGCCTTGCCTTAATGTTTGCTGCCCACTTTAAGAATTATACATATATATATATATATATATATATATATATATATATATATATATATATATATATATATATATATATATATATATATATATATTTATATAGTTACAATATACATAACATATGTGTGTATGTATACACATGCACACGTCTCAATATAACAGTCACATATATATAGAAAGAGAGGAAGAGAGAGAGAAAGAGAGAGAGACTGCCAGACATATCTTCACTTACATCAAGAAATTAAGGCCAACTATCGTCTCCCTTCTTATGTAAGTCTAGATGATACAAAGAAATATAGTTTCCCTTATCAAGAGATAGTTACAAACGAGAAGCATGCAATCCTATATTGTTTTACATCTCATAAAGAAATATCTATTTACACAGAAGAAAGTAAAAAAAAAGTAAAAAGTATAAAACGACTATAAACAAGATCATATAAAAGTACTGAATTTATATTTGTTTTTCTTGCTAAATGTCTTTAACTCCCTTTTCCTTATTTTAATTGTAAATTTCTTGTAAATTTCAACCAACCAGTTATTCTCTTCTCGGCGTATCAGTTACATTTTTGTACGAAAAAAGGGTGGAAAATCGTCTGTCTGTAACCATATATCTATATCAAATTCCGTTTTTCTTGTCAATCACAAAAATTAACGTGCAGTTTTTACGAGTATTCACTGTAATACTAGCATTGCTCCAGTGATCCATGCAAATATAGAGTCAGGCAAAGATTGAAGCAAACAGGGTAACATTTATTTATGGTTTCTTACCTCTCAAACTAAGTATCTTCACTTATTGACATTTCTTAATCTTATTGAGTTTTACGCAAAGATTTATTAGAAATTATAAAAATAACTATATCTGGATACGCCAGGAGCATTTATGATGCGGAGTCTCTCAAGCAGCCTTTATGACTGCCAACGAAATGAGTCCAACGAAATTAGTCGATCGACTGTACCTTTTCCCTTAACGTTACACTAGGTTCTCCTAGCATTATATATATGACGTTGATTTCTAATATACAAACAGGTTTACTTTACCAGCAAATCAGGATTTCCACTCGCATCTTACATATTGATGTCGTAGAGGTTAAAGTTATTCTTTGTTATATTTTGAACATATATAGTATCAGTTTTACCTCACCTGCTCTAATTAAACAATAATTTGCTATTTAGATGCAATAATAACAACAATATTATTAGCATTAAGAAATAACATGCTATTTAAGTAACCATATACTACTAAACTAGATTCTGTCTACATAAAGTCACATAGTGTACCGCATTAAATATCTGGAAAAATAATGACAGAATTGTTAGTCTGAACACCTATGATAACAGATTTTTTTTTCTATCAGAGCTGATCGAAACTAAATTTTTATTGGTTTGGTTTGCAGAAAAGACTGTACCTGTGGCTTTTGCACGCCTTCTGTAACTGATGATATCGACAAAATTATGTTCCACTTGATCGTTTGCAAGCCGCGGTGCCAAAATAATCGACCGAGAAGGGTTCTAAAGGGGCCGATGTACAGGTAAAGTAGTTAGTACCGGAACTGAAAGAGTGGACAAAATGTGCGCGATGGGAGAAGGAAAAACAAGTGAGCGAGGAGGGCATAAAAGTGGGAGGAACATTATCATCTAGCCCCGAATAGCAGAAGCCCCTCTAGTAGCAGTAGAAAAGCAGAAAGATGAGACACCATATCTGTAGTAAAAGAAAGGAGTGTGTCAGTAAGCTATTTGATACCAATCTGTCGAGTAGCCTTTCATTGGATACAATCTAAAAATGTTTGCGTGTGTTGCAACAGCATCGTCGAAGATGTGGAAACTACTTCTTTGTGGATCACTTGGGCTTTGTAGATGGTTAGTAGTTATTGGCAGCTGAAATATTTACTGCCTTTGAAGAGAAAAACTAGTCTATGTGATGTAGATTGGTTATGTTGAGGATATTCATCAGGACAGATCCTCAGTGATGGTGAGGCCAAGAATTTGTAATGGCCTCGTGGCTACTCATGGTTAGGCAGAATACGATAATGTCCTCTTAATACGTGCAGTAATTATGTATTTGAACTATTGAAAGAAACAAGCATATCACGAACCCATTGGTGGATGTTTAGGGGACTCTGTTCATGGAGTCGGTGCAGACTTGTATGTAGATGACAGTTAGGTGTGGAAGGTTAGAGAGGAATGAAAAGTAATATTAAATGTTGAAGATGACATCAGATGTTTGCATAAGAAGCAGAGAATGAACACAAAATAAAATTTTGGAATATACCACAGTTGATATAATGGGGATCAGAAAGAACTCTATTAGTATATGCCGCAATAATGTAGTCTGAGAGGAAGCTAACATCGCAAGAGACGAAAGACAGATATTAGGCAGGAAGATTCTCCTTGAGATTTGCGTGCCAGGTACGTTCAAAGCTCAGCTGATCTCGTAAACAACATTGTCTACACTAAACTTATCGAGGTCGAAAAACCACAGGTGATTGACATAGCATAGTAGATCTGGTTAGACGAAAACCGTTGCAACAACTACCGTTGTAACACTTTTCTAGATATGATATCGCCAAACTGAGAAACAATTTCAGCAGTGGTATGGCGGAAACATTTCTCTACATCCTGAGTTTAGATCTCTACAAAGTTAATTTTGATTATCATAGCTCTAGGTCCTATCAAATAAGTACTACTTCAATATGGGCGTCAAATGATGATTTGTAAGTTACATGGACGAGACCAAACAGTACAGCATAGAACAAAATGCTTGGCAGAGTGTAATACGTCCTTTGTGATGTATTAGAATCGCGCCGAGGTCAATGAAATGAATGACAGTCAAGTAATGAGGTCAGAATGTATCGTAGTACAATCTTGCGTCAACGTATGAAAACGTTGTTGTTATGGTTATCGCTGAGGATAGACAAAATGGTTAGTAGACATGATGGTTGAAAGAAAATATGGTTGATAGAGAATGAAGTCTATAGAGAAAATAGTAGATAGATAAGATGACATACACAAGATGGCTGTTAGACTTTATGCAATCATCCATAACAATATACTAAATATATCACCCAAATCTACTGAGTCATACCCTACATGTATAAAAACGGAAGGACGTATTAGAAAACGTAGTTCGTGGTGAATTCTCCGTGTTTCGATGGTTTATTTGATCAACTATCTTCTTAGTCATGCGATCGGTTAACGTGTAAGAGGCTGAGTATTTCACTGAAAGCTGTATACTTGGGGTACTCAGACCGAATCAGCGTGTACTCAGGCCGAATCAGCATTGACACAATGTATTAAGAGTGGAGAACACGAAAGAGAGGGGGGAGAAAGTGAGAGAGAGAGAGAGAGAGAGAGAGAGAGAGAGAGAGAGAGAGAGAGCAGGACTGTTCTCAGCACTGAACTGGTTCTTTATCTATCGACCGCGAAAGTTGACCTCGGCTCGATTTGAATTCAGAGCTCAGAGAAGCAGAACATAGACTTCGCTGCTTTACATTGTAGTTTCTTTTTCCCTTAAAAGAAGGGAAAAGAAAACAGGACGAGGCTGGAACGTCTTGCGTGGTAGATTCGTTACAGTAAAAGATTTAACCGACCAAAGCGGACCTGAAGTTAATCAGTAACAACAATAGATTTACAAAAACACACGTATAATTTCCATTGATAAATGATCAAAGATATAAAAAGTTGTGATGACCTTTAAGTTATGGAAACTAGAGAGACCCAGTTCACTTCTACATTAGTAATCTCTCATCTCGAGATTAACGGGACTGGAGAATGCATCATATAATGCCATAGTAGCGTTTTGTACGTGTGTGTGAACAAGTGTGTATAATTGGTTGCTGCTAAGCCTAATCAGGAAACCCTATGGTCAAAATCATTCCAGCATGATTGTGATTTTTTTTTCTTTGTATCATAGGTCTACATTATTTAATGTGTTCTTCCTTGTTCAAGATGGAATGATGTGATATGAGTTAATTCGGCTGCAATTTCTACTTGTCGAACGACTAAGTAGTGTTGCCTTCTCAGATTAATATTTACACACACACACACACACACACACACACACACACACACACACACACACAAGCACACACACACACACACACCGAAACGCGCGCGTGTGTTATATGCATGTTCACGTGTATGTCACACATATATATATATAACAGCATGTGTAAGTATGCGGTGAGTGTGAATGATCAGTATTTAAACAGTTCGCCCTACTCTTTATACACACAGTAAAGCATCACGTAGATTATCTATACACACAGTAAAGTATCACGTAGATTATCTATTCATTAGCTATTTTAATCCTCGCATTTCTTATCTCGTTCCCTAACAGCTCCTCCTTACTACACCCATATTATGGTCGTTTAAAACATCCCAATTAAGAGACGATAGACTCTTCGCGCTAGTGACAACGATCTGATAAAACACACGACAATAACGATATAGGAAACATAGACTTATGGATATGTACCCACCTACGTATACATACCATGCACACACACAAAAGCACATAACGAATACATAAACACACACACACATTCGCCGACATTATGGACTATGTCACAAACAGAGAAACAGACACAAACAATTCACACTCACATGCAACTCACCTCTCCTCACGTACACGCTAAACAATTAATCCTCTCTACTTTACAGAAATTAAGCAACTTGGCATCGAGAATCTATGAGTGTAAGTCATTGAATGAAAATAGCCGGGGGAAGTCTGCAACCTGAGAAGCAAATAGTGGAGTTAGAGTTAACGTACATAATGTACTGAGTCAAGCAAGTATAATCATAATGAAATAAGACTACCAGTCATGGGTTGTGGTTAAGACAAGGGAGACAACCGAAATGTAATAAGCAAAGGTAGTTTGAAAATAGGGTGAAGGTGATCATTAACGGTGACAACTGCTAACATGTTTCGGTTTTATTAGATCTTCTCAGCGAAGCATGGTCTTATCAGTATTACCAGATTTAAAAAGGCAACAACTATAACAACAATAGCTACCGTTTTATTAAAGACATTGTAGTGTTGGTAACTTTTCACAGTGTCAGTAATGTCTGAAATGGATGAACTCTGGTTGACAACCAAAACTCACACGCAATATTCAAACGCGAGCAGACACATATATGAATAACACAGCGTTTGATGAACCAAGGAAGTAGCCTCTACATAGTCGATCAACTTGACAGCACAATTCTCCCTCAAATCTCTATTTCTTTCTTTCTTTCTTTCTTTCTTTCTTTCTCACACAGTGATAAGAGAAGTTTGAAATTGTAGAGCTATTCTACATAAGCTAAAACAATACTGAAAGCATACGCATACATATATACATACATACATACATACATACATACATACATACATGCATGCATGCATGCATACATACATACATACATACATACATACATACATACATAGACCTCAATAAAATGTAAGCACAACAGACCTGATATTAAGATTTGAGAAGAGAAACTGTGCACAGTTGAGGAAATTAGCTGCTCAGCGGATGCTAGCATAAAGCTAAAAATCAGTGAAAAAGAGAACACCTACGCTGAACTATTGAGAAATCTGCAATTACTCTATTCAGATTACAAGTTCAGGTTTATACTTGTAATTATTGGGGCCCTGGGATATGTAACACACTCCTAAATACCAATTTTGAGAAATTTGGCATCTCAAAACAAGAAAGGAGAAAGCTGATTCGAAGACTACAGTTCCAATCCATCAGTGGAACTGTAAAAATCTGTATAACTTTCGAGAAGCTTATCACTTAAATATATATGAGCATGTCTAGACATGCAACTATATGCATGAGAACGCATACATAAAGCAAAACATACAAATCTGCCCACATACATACATACATACATACATATTGGGTATGTTGCCCGGAAGCTTCAAAGAAACAGTAGAATTGACACGAAGCACAGCCTCTCTTCGACACAAAACCACTACATCACATCACACTTTGAAGGCTATGCGTTTGCAATCCAGGAACAGGAGATTGCCACAAAGTACCTGGTGAACAAGAGAGACAGTGACACTCTTGTAATCCCAATGTGCAACCGCATGTGTAGACTATGTCATGTTTCGGTGGCAGATATCACGCGTGTGACTATCAGCTGTCCTAAAATGTCGCCACGGTACTACCTTCCTATGCGGCACGATGTTGTCGCTAAAACAATTTACAATGACATCCGCAAAAAAGACTGACTTGAAATAACTTAGAAAATCCCTGTTATGGAATACATTCATAAACACCAACTCAAGGAATATTGGTGGAATATTCCCATTAAAACTTCTGTCAAATGTAAACATAACAGGCTGGATCAGAGGGGCAAAGGTATGTACCATCATAGAGGTCAACTGCCCTGCAGATATAGATATCTCTTGGAAAATCAAAGAAAAAGAGGATATCTATGGACAACTGCTGAAATTTTTTCAGATGAAGCAGTTATAACTGACCCAAATTATTGTAATTTTAGTATATCATTACTATACATCTAATAAACTAAGCTGTCAGCATTTTATTCCAGTCTAGAGGAGACAATTGTAACACCACTTTGAACATCCTACCAAACACTGCCTGTCACAGCTGACAAGTTTGCAGAATGCAGTCGAGATTTGAAGACAATTTGCAAGCTCGCTATGCAATAAAATTTTATGTTAAACTGAGCAGAAATGTTACAGAAACTTATGAAATGCTCCAGACTGCTTTATGATTTCACTTGTGTGAACCGAGCAAGTGTTTCTCATTGACACAAGAGGATAAGTAAAACAAGTCCGCCGAGAAACTTATGATGACCCCTTTTTTCCACTGGCCAGACAGTCAAAAGAGATGCTTTGTGGTGGTTTTGAGAGTCCAGGAAAAGGTTCCGGGGCTTAAAAGTCCAGAGCACCTGAAGCAAGAATGCACCAGTCCACCAGTCCACCATTCCATCCTGGGCGTCAAAATTGCTCCTCACCCCCCTACAATCCAGGCCTTGCTCCCAGGGACTCTTGATTGTTCCCCAAGCTGAAGAAGACGAAGGAGATTGTGACAAGGGTCCTGGACACCTTCACTTTGCAGAACTTCGATGGGGGCCTGCATGTAATGGATGGAGCACTGCAACAAGTGCATTGAAGTCAGAGGGTCCTACTTTGAAGGAGATTAAAGTTTTGTATTTCTTTGAAATTGATAAATGTCTCCCTTGAAAAAATTCTGGAGTACACATTGTGTGTGTGAGTGTGTGTGTGTGTATGTGAGTGTGTGTGTGAGTGTGTGTGTGTGTGTGTGTGTGTGTGTGTGTGTGCGTGTGTGTATATGTGTGCGTACTTGTGTGTGCGCTCGCGCGCATATATATATTAGTATACTATTTATGTGTGACATCATACAAATAGTCATGTATACACATGCAATATCCATATGATAGTGGCAATACGTCACACTGAATCCCTTAAATCTCCAAGTTATACCAGAATTTAAACAGGTAAATAATGAAATGCCATTATGTTGAGGTGCATTGTTGACTTATGAAAAATCAAATATGAAAGTGGACTGGTAAATATTTGGTCAATCAGAACGGTAGACCGTTTAATTACGACAGTAGAGAAGAGGTGTGCCATAGTTATAAGTGGTAAGCGGATTTATTATGATTGATTATCATGAAGAGCAACAAGAGTTAAATGACATCTTTTATTAGCATCGGGATTTTGTTGTCTCCCAAAACTGACGTCAACGATCCAATCCAGACTCCATCAATGCTTTGAAGTATGACATTGAAGCCATAAGTCAAAGAGACAACGTCTTCAATTATATTGTGTTGTGTGTGATGTATTGCTATATGTTATATGTAAATAAAGATAGCGATTAAATTCATGATCTTAAAGTTAACATATACGAAGATTTTTAGCTTAATTACTTCAGAATAAATAAGATAACTAAATACAAAAGACATATCAAATTAAGATGTAGAGAATTAGGGAAATTTAGAAAAGAAATTAGCAGAAAGAGAAAAAAATTAACTCAGAACATAGAGACGGACGAAATGCTGTTAAGCATTTTCCCTGGCGCAGTAATGATTCTGGCAGCTCGCTGCTTTAAGTAAAAGTATATGTGCACTGCAATATGGCTGGCTGAGTGAACAGGCTGATAATGAATAGTACAAGAGGGGAGAGTGAGGATAAAGTGTGTTGGGCGTGTAGTAGTAGCGACATTAGTACGAAATATGTGATCAGTATCCTTATGCTTGTATACTACTAGTAGCGTTAATACTAGATATATGACCAATACACTTATGTGTGTCATCAAGTTGAATAACTGGTCAGTGATGGGCTATTTTCTGGTCTCGAAAAGGTTTTTGAGATGTATTTTTGGCAATGTTGTTGTTATTTAACCTCAGGTCCACCCTGATCCTGTAGACCTATGATCATATATATTCCAGCTGTGATCATCTACTTTTATTTTTTTTAGATTTATATATTGTACCTTACTACATTATGTCTTACTTTCTTTTTTTGTCAAGATAGGTTTTGATTTGAAAAATTTGTCACTGTTTCTAGCAAGTTAAGCAACTTCTTTGGTTCCTTCTTTGGCCTGTATTATATACGGCAGGTTGGTCGTGTCATGTCTTGACATTTTCAGGCTTTGGAAGAAATTATTTTACAGAGAATTAATTTTCTCTAAGCATCCTTAGCAGAGATCAAAAGTAATTCCAAGGCATCGTTAAAAAGAAGGAAAAAAATACTAATTTTTGAACACCAGTATTTCTTAGTGGGAACATGTTACACGGAACGGAAGTAAACGGTGGTCTAACAATAGGTTGCTGTTTGTAAGAAAATTCAAATTGCCAGTCAAACTGTAAAGTGTATTTTGATTATCGCTGTTCTGCGTGCCGGTTTTGCAATCCACTGTACACATTAGAAAATGTAATTTTTCTGTATCTTATACATAGGAATGAAAGTTCTGAGGCGGTATCGACCACTGAGAAAGTAAAATCATGCCTTAATAACGTGTTTGGAAGTCTGTCGAAGTCATTTGGAGTACGGTTCTTAGTGTTTTATACACAAAGTAACTTGAAGAGAAATTTTTCTGAGACAAAATTCCGCAACGAATTCCTTTCAGTTTCTAGTGTGCAGATGCTTGTAGGAAATAAATATACACATCTCCACATTAGCCTTCGTGCTACATATACATATGCATATACTCAAGTATGTATATGTGTGTGCGCGCGCGCGTATATCAGCAGAATACCTGACGTTGACCGGCTGAATAGCAATGGCCTACAGTTGGTCTTAATGATGGTACATTCGGTTTAGCAGAAAGCTATTGCATTGCTCTTGAAAAGTTAACTTTCATGAGAGAGCTTAAAATAGTTTTCCAATACGTATATAGTAGTCTGGCTTCTAATGCACTTAGCCTTTGCCAATAGTCACTTAGTATCAGTAAAGTATTTCATAATTTAAGTTTATAAGGAACATATTAAATTAAAGTACTTTAAATAAGAACAGAGGATTGAGTAAAAGGGGAACAACTTTGTTACAGTTAAACTCTTACTGAATGTATTTTATCTTTTGATTCTGAAATTTTTTGATTCTGAAATTATTTGATTCTTAAAACAATTCGAAACATAAGTAGAAACCGGAGTGCCAGGAAGTAAACACACATAAAAATGGAATAATTCTTAGAATGTACGAAAAGCAGTGTGCCCAGAAGAAACCCACATACTCATGTATTGAAACTGCTAGACATGCAATGATAAAGAAATGATATTAAGAGTCGCAATAAACCACAAGTTATATACGATGAAATCTGTACCCATTTTGAAGTCAATAGATAAAGAAGTCAAAAGATAAAGAAAAATTAAGAAAAAACTTAAAGGACACAAGATGCAGCAACAACAATCGTGCACGCCATCAGATCTTCCTTGCCATCTTTGTTTTTGTTAATCTTAATGATTGCCCTTCACAGTTATTAACATTATCGATATGCAGGTATTACATAATCAGAGGGAAACTGAAATTCTCGGATACGAAGAGCACCCGCCACCGTCGCCGGCGATATAAATGTGAAGTGATGTACGAGAGAGAAAGAGAGAGAGAGAGACAGGCAGACAGACAGAAAGACAGACAGACAGAAAGAGAGAGAGAGACAGAGAGACAGAAAGAGAGAGACAGAAAGAGAGAGAGAGAGAAAGAGAGAGAGAGAGAGAGAAAGAGAGACAGACAGACAGAAAGAGAGAGAGAGAGAGAGAGAGAGAGAGAGAGAGAGAAAGAGAGAGAGACAGACAGAAAGAGAGAGAGAGAAAGAGAGAGAGAGAGAGAGAGAGAGAGAGACAGACAGAAAGAGAGAGAGAGAGAAAGAGAGAGAGACAGACAGAAAGAGAGAGAGAGAGAAAGAGAGAGAGAGAGAGAGAGAGAGAGAGACAGACAGAAAGAGAGAGAGAGACAGAAAGAGAGAGAGAGACAGAGGCCTATGAAAAGTTTTCAAAATGTTTTCATCGTTCTCGACTCAACTAAGGAGTTCTTGTGCACCTGAAACCCGAATGAAAACAGGTTTGGCACGAACTTGGCGGACACGGGTCTTATACCCAAATCTTCAATGATAATGGACTGAACCGTAACTAATCTGCACATCCTCTGATAACTCACGGATGGCGATTCAACGATTTCCCCTCACAGCTGCTCGCACATCTACGATGTGTTTCTCAGTTCTGCTGGTTGCGGGTCTCCCAGAACGTTCGTCAATATCGACATTTTTTCGGCCATCTTGGAAACATCTGGACCACTCGTACACTTGTGTGCGGCTCATACACTCTTCTCCATACACTTTCTGCAACTTCGCGTAGACCTCTGACCAGGTATTGCCACATCTTTCTGTCATGGTCAATGCAGCGATCACACGCTACACACCTTCCTTCCTAGCGCTGCTGTAAACAGCGGAAGTGAGCTAGAATGTTAAAACTTAGTGCACATGCACATAGAGTTCAAGGTCAATCTGTGCCAAACGGCTGTACTCAGCATCGTTACTATAGTAACAGTCCGGATACTTATTGATCAGACCTCGTATTGCTCGTAAAAGATTGAACACCAAAGACACGAAAGGCAAACGAGTCTGTATACCACAAAGGTAAAGTCGACTCCGGCGGCATTTACCACACACATTAAAAGCGAAAGTGCATGCATACCACACACACGTACATACACACACCCACACATTCCCACGCGCGCGCGCGTGAACACCAAAGACAGAAAGTGTTTTTACCTTAACATCCCTAATCACTGTTAGTGATCATCGGGGATCGAACTTATTATACATAGCACTGCCAGGAATGAGAGCATTAGCAAATAAAGAAAAAAGAGAATATTTTAAATATGTTAATGATGATAATGATCAGCGAAATACGTATTTCCTGAAGTTATACGTTTCCATATTAAGGAATAAAGATTCTGTGTGACCGCATGTATTTTTGCTAAGATATTTATCGGCAAGTCCACAATTTGAAATGTGTTCAATGTGATACGCATGACGTGCTCTTCTGTCCTCATTTAAAATACTTCTATTCACGTGAAGCCCACGCTCTGTTGGTACTACACACAAACACACACACTCTCTCTCTCTTATACAATTTCGCTCTCTCTACCTTTATATCTGCTAACTCTCCTGCATTCACTTTGTATGCCTTACTTGATGTATCTCCTTCTCCCTCACTCACTGACTTTCACTTATCCCCTCTCTCTCTCACGCACTCTCTTTCCTTCTGACTCTCCTCTCTCTCTCTCTCTCTCTTTTTCTCTCTCTCTTTCTTTCACTCATATTCTTTTAATGTCACTGTCAACGACCTGTCACGATCAAAACTCAACACAAACCAGCAAATAGTTTTATGATGGTCATTGCGATGACGAAATTGATGGTGATGAAGATGAAAATGATGATGATGATAATGACATCGACGACGACGATGATGATGATGATATTATTTTACCACGAAAGCCCATTCATTTATACAACAAAGTAGTGCAAAAAGGCATTACAAAATCGTGCATGGAAAATAAATATGAAGAAAGAATATACAATGGGTGCGACAGAATAAATTCCAATATTTTAGATGCTCATTACTGTAGCACTAGTTACGTTACATGATGGTATTAATGGTTTTAACGTTACATAATGGTATTAATGGTTTTAACGTTACATAATGGTATTAATGGTATTAACATTTTATCCTTTTCTTAGTTATCATCATCGTTTAGAGAGGGGTTTACTGTTTATCAAAAATGGCAAATCTCATATTTTTTGCCGCACACTGTACAATATTTGGTTTCAAATTTTGGCACAAAGCCAGCTATTTCAGTGGGAAAGAGTAAGTCGTATCAACTCCGAAAGAATGAAAGGCAAAGTCGACCCCGGTAGCATTCAAACTCAAAACTAAAGACAGACGGATCTGTTCAGCCTGGCTCACAGATTAAAAAAAAAATTTTTTTAAAACTAAACTGCTTGGAACTTCGTATGCTGGTGTGATTTAATTTCTCACGCAGAATACGGTTTACTTTGAACTTTTTCGACAAAATTTCGTATTTTAGAAGTTATTTCGTGTCAAAGTTATCATATTTGGGTAAGTTTAACCAATCAACGACGTGTAATCAGATTAAGAAAGCTACTGCTATTTGCGATAGTAATCGAAGAGGTACAACTTCTGGATCATCTCTACTAAATGTCACCACTCTGTTCCATTTTTTATTTTTGTTTACTGTCTGTGTTGCATATTACACGCTTTTTTTTTTTTTTTGGTTTATGCATCGGAGTAACCAGTAAACATCGAAGAATCAATACCAAGAAGGAAGAAATATTATTTATACATATTTATTCGCTTGTCCGACATCGGTATTTAAGCAGCAGGACAGAATTTGGGGGAAAATTTTGGTTTTATCCACACAAAGCGCACCGGTGTTTAAAAGACCTATAGAGCTACGGATCCGCAGCTAGCTTTTTTGTTGTTGACATCTATGTAGTTTCAAAATGCTTTATTTTACAACTATGAGATGTATTGTCATTGTCATGATTTTATCTTACTATAATCAACAGCAAACACATTCCGTCAATATAAAAAGTCTTTATTAGATTAGAAATAACATTATCAAAACATGAAGGTAAAACAAAACAAATATGCTTTGTTTTCTTCCAGGCACCAATGTACTGTAGCCGTAGTCTTTCACGTTGTCTACCAACCGACCTTTTCTCTGAAAAAGGCAGTGGAATCAGTCGATCTCCATATACAAATTATTTTCCTCCTGAAACTTATAGAAAAGTACACATATTAGGCGCACCTTTCTATAAGCCGCACACTAAATTCCCCAGATAAAAAATAGCGGCTTATACACTGGAAAATACGGTAATTGTAGTGGCAGTGACAAGTTTGCTCGCTGCTTGGTAGTTGATAGTGTAGAAGTGGCTATTTGCCAGTAGAGAGGGAAAGAGCAAGGAATGCACGGTGCTGACTAGAAAGGAAGAAAGGAAAACATACGAATAGAACAGAGTGGTGACATTTAGTAGAAATGACCCCGAAGTTGTTCCTCTTCGATTATTATCGCAAACAGCAGTAGCTTTCTTCATCTGACTACACGTCGTTGATTGGTTAAAATTACTTCGGATTTTTTAAATATGCTTAGCCAGTGGTTTTAATTGATAAATATCAATTTCTACCCCTATTATTTAATTTTTAAATAAAAAAAAGAAGTTCTCTAACGGGTAAGTTAGCTGCAGAAATTTATTAACTGCAGAATTATTTCCGGCCTCAGCGTACCAAAATGAAGACATTTGAAAGATACCCGAAAATATAATTTGCAGAACTTTATACATGTTCTCTTTCGGGTGAGTGTTCTGTGTCTAGTTCTGGAAATTGTATTTTGTAAACGACAGACTACGCTTATGAACTTGCAGATATTTGCATTAGTAAATATTAACAAACGAAACCATTGGTACGCAGGTAATCGTTTTTTATTTCGTATATTTTCATTTGTCTTGCTCATTTTTACATTTTGGCGTTTGCTAAAACTTTTTTTCTTGAGAACACACTCTTTGTGGTAATGGCGATTTGACGTCTATATTTAGCATATTAGGAGTCCACTTTGGTGGTCATTCGCCTTAATTTTGTATGTAATATAGTTTTTAATCTTTGGATTTTTTAAATATCCTAAGCCACTGGTTTAATTGATTAATATCAATTTCTATTCTCATTATTTAATTATATATATATATATATATATATATATATATATATATATATATATATATATATATATATATATATATATATATATATATATATATATATATATATATATATATATATATATATATATATATATATATATATATATATATATATATATATATATATATATATATATATATATATATATATATATATATATATATATATAGGCGCAGGAGTGTCTGTGTGGTAAGTAGCTTGCTTACCAACCACATGGTTCCGGGTTCAGTCCCACTGCGTGGCACCTTGGGGAGGTGTCTTCTACTATAGCCTCGGGCCGACCAAAGCCTTGTGAGTGGATTTGGTAGATGGAAACTGAAAGAAGCCCGTCGTATATATGTTTATGTATATATATATATGTGTCTGCGTGTGTGTTTGTGTGTCTGTGTTTGTCCCCCCATAAGGTTACTGTTGTTTTAGCCTCGGGAGACATCGTCTCTAGCTGGCTATACGACACACATCTGTGTCCTTATATTTTCGAATTGGGGAGTTTAACACCCACTCAGCCCAAAGCAATATCTGTGAACTGCGGTTTCTGGCTTATTTCTCTTCCTCGGCACAGAATAACTGCCTACCTGAGATGGTGCTTCCAAACAGAGATACTGTGCGTTCGTCGTTGTATCTACGTCCGGAATTCCAAGGTGCACGTAGGGTATATTTTAAAACGCACACACGCGCATACTTTTATACACATGCATTCACACACATAAATACAAGTGAATGTAATATAAGTGAACATCAAACATTGCGCAGTACATCTACACATGCATGTGGAACCGCCACCCGAGTTTGACAAATGCACTTCACGACCATGGCCATCTTCCATGTCTATGTATATGTAAACTAAGTATTGAAAATAGTCGGTCCCGAAAAGCTTTGAGTGACTCAGGTTTTGGAGCAAACAAGAAAAGGTCTGTTCCGGTGGTTAAGCTGCCACAGATTATACAGCTGGATCTGGATATTCTGTATACTTCAAATATTTTAATAATTATTCTTGCAAGCCGTTTAACTCATCCACCAATGCCTTGTTAGTAATTCAAAGATGGGTTACTCATGTGTTTTGCTCACCTTTTGCTTGGACTCGTTGAGTTTTTTTCTTTTCCATTATCCTTGATAGTTGCTATCCTTGTTCATTCTCCATTTTCTTTTCATCGTTGTCAAACGATGAAGTGGTATTGTTGTTTATAGTTAGTTCCTGGCACAAAGGTTGAGACAGTCACTATCGCAATCCCCGAAACTGCGATCAGTGTTGCTCTAGAAATTGTAGTTTTTGTCATCAGCTGTTGTTGCTGTTCTATGGGCTGTTACTCAGGTTCTCTCTTTTTCTGCCTTTCAACTCTTCTGTACCGAAAGGCATTAAATGGCTCTTACTAATACACATATAACAGCTGGCTTTTTTTGCCCTCTACCCCCCAGGTGCATAGCTTTCCTTTCTGCGTCGTCAATGGGGCATGGTAAACTTCTTAATGGCACAACCATGTCTGTGTGCATAGTTTACAACACAGCATAGTGCTTCAGGCAAATAAGGTTATTGGTGCTACAGCTATTTCTAGGTGTATTTGTATGGTTATTTCAAATAAGTTATGAAAAAATAGTGTTTACGATAGTGTTGAATAGTATCCAATGGTAATGAGAATGTGACTAGTTATTTCAAAGTAATTTCTTATGCAGTAGCTAAGGTAGTGGGGGTTAGAAGTTGTTGTGGGGAGAAATTGTACACTTCAGTGGTTGGTGTAAAGCTGTACGTGCATGATGTACTAGTGCTTGCGTGTATGCTCTATTTTTAATACCACTGGTGGGTTCGAGAGTGTGACAGAGGGGGTTTATAGTATTGTTGTGGAGTTGTATGTGAATGGCTATATTCCTGATATAGTCTTATACAGATATATATATATATATATATATATATATATATATATATATATATGTGTGTGTGTGTGTGTGTGTGTGTGTGTGTGTGTGTGTGTGTGTGTGTGTGTGTGTGTGTGTGTGTTTTCTTTGAGATTTAATTTCTTCGCGGACTTCAAGCCCGTGACTAAGAAAATGATAAAACTGCTTTGTTCGAATCAAGACACTTCCAAGAATTTATATACGTGTGAGAGCTAGCTCATGTGTGCATATATGTAGGTGTATATGTCAATGTACTTTTACTCATCTAATGGGTGTATAAGTCTCATTAGTACACGAATACCTGTGTGTGTGATTTACGGACACGCGTGAAACCTTTTTTTTTTGTCTGTACGTGTGTACGTGTGTATGCTGTATGCATAGATGTAATTGTGTATATTTTCATTCTCAGAAACCCAAATGAAAAATCTTTGAAATGTTTTTCAAATCTTTGTATAGCACTAAGGCTTCTATGCAAATCTGTTGTTTCTTAGTCCAGCATGTCTATGATGGAAGGTACAAATAAAAATCTATAGTTAGGTTACAAGAGTTGTAACATCTACTTAGTTTACCATAGACATTCTCTATTTTCGTTTTCACGACACTCACATCCGCTACACAGTTAATTTATCCCATAGAATAATGTCAAGTCCGTGGTGTTTGCACTGTATCGCTCCTTTTATGTGAAAATTCCACCAGTATTTCTTATTTATAAATGTATCATTTCATTCTAACTCTGTCAAATATAGACAGTTTGTGTTATCAATGATGTGAAAATGCTGGTTAGTACCTCCTTGTCTTGATGGTCAAGTTATGGATTCGTACTATCAATGTTACAGCAAAGAGAACTATTAAAGGCTGCCTATCTGTTTGTGTCTTTCTGTTTTTCTCTGGCTCTTTGTTTGTCTGCCTGTCTGTCTGTCTGTCTGTCTGTCTGTCTGTCTGTCTGTCTGTCTGTCTGTCTGTAGAATGCATTGTGACAGAAAAAGGAGACAGATACAGTAAGGTAAGAATATCATTCTTGCCACAATCTGAAAAATTGTTTGTGAGGTTTTTGTTGTACATTTCCACGTAGTCTGAATAAGTACCAATAATAAATTGTGAGTACTTAATAAGAAATTATTATTACAAATATTAATGATTATAATGACCACTGTCGTTTATAATACGGATTATCATTATAGTATGATCGATTTATATTTTCACTATTTCGTTTAAAATTTAGATATATTTGCTATCATTATCCGTATACCAGATTATACTTCACAAAGATGTAAAACAAAGAAATCAAATGTATAAGAAGATTTGAAAGACTTGAAAATAACGAGAATACATTAGTTGATGGCAGTAGCGTCTTTAATTAGGCAAGATGAAAAAAACTTACCAGATGCAAAATGACACGGTGGCATGTGATGAAATATTTTCAATCACGAGCACGCACAGATATATTTGTGTGTAAGTGTGTGTGTGTGTGTGTGTGTGTGTGTGTGTGTGTGTGTGTGTGTGTGTGCGTGCGTGTGTGTGAGAGAGTGTGTGTGTGTATCTATGTCTGTGTCTGTGTGGGAGTGTTGATATTTATTCCTGGTAGTCTATCTTTTTGGAACCATTTTAATGTCTGTGCACATCCAAGAACTTATATATTTACAAACGAAGATACACACATCAGACATACATGTGGATGTGTTTCTGCATCTCTCTCATTTATACACCCACGTGTGGGTAAATACATACATATATGTATATTGATAAATAAATAAATAAATAAATAAATAAATAAATAAGTAAATAAATAGAAATTTGTGTATGTATAAATTCAGTCATCTAAATATATTTTTCCTTTTTCCTTGAGGTCAAACATTTACGACCCACTCACTACCTCCTTCATACACACCCATCACTTCCCACTCACCTCCTCTTCTCCCATCTCTTTCTTTCTTCCCAATTCTCTCTCGCTCTCTCTCTCGTTCTCTCCTTCAAGCATTAGCACTTCCCTCATCATTCCTCTCTTTCCGTTACTTACCCTCCAGCGCCACCACCCGTTGAATGAATAGTGTCGTCTCCGTGAGAAACCTGTGTGGATACATTTTCATACTGATAAACGGTTATATATGGAAGTAGATACTCTGCTTTCCGTGCAGATTGAGAGATTGGGGCTTGATACACACACACAAACACGCACGCACGCACACACACACACACACACACACACACACACACACACACACACACACACACACACACACACACACACACTCCAAACTAAATTCTGAAATATTTATCAAATTCCAGCTTGACGTGTCAAATTCGAAGCTTGGCATAAATATTTATGATATTATTATTATTATTATTATTATTATTATTTCGACACACATGTGCATCAACAGCCAATGCATATACTGACGTCGAAATAAACACATGCATGAAATCACTTTACATATTACAACACTTTCCCTCTCACTAATCTATAGTCTACATTTTCTATTTGTTTATTACTTTTGGTCGTGTTTATTTCATATTGCTTTTATTTAATTATTTTATATTTTCTTTCCTTCATCGGACGTTCAGAAAGTCTCAGCCTCCTTACCAACGACCACTGCTTCTCCGGTTTACAGTATATTTATCAATACTTTAACACTCGGCTTACTGCTATCTTAAATGTATAAAGACCCACGAATTTTTATCGCACAATCTTCTCACTTTTCCCTTTATCTTTAACCTTTTTTTTTCCATTTGAATATTTTTTTCAGCTGTAAGAAGAAAAAAGCCCAAATCTTTAAGCAATGGCCCGGAACTTATAAAATAAACAGAACGAAAAACGCCGGAAAAACAGCTGGATATAAAGAAATATTGGAAGGTTTACAAGAATTGGTTTGCTGTATTTTATTTCTATGTCTTTTAAGGAAAGAGAACCAATATTACTAGGTTCCTAATTTCTCAGGCCACGTACTTGTTGACGGTATATTATATAAGTTGATATTGACCTCACTTAATTTAATACCAGTATCTGGGCCACGGGCGACTTTAGCGAAGTCCTCCCAGTTAAAAAACCTTCAGGCTAAGTCTCCAGTCTGAATATTACTTTTTCCTTTGCTCCCACAAGCCCCAGGGCCTTAAAGCATTTCCCTTGCTTCTCTAACGAAAACATAAAGAATAATTAACATTAGTGGAAAAGTAATGATGTTTATAAGGATAAAGTTTAGAACAATTGAAGTCCATGTCGACTTCCTCAGAGATGTTAGTGTGGTTAACGTTTCGAGTTGTGGAAAGCACTACACATGCGCGTGCGCACGCATATCGATTTATATTGAAGACACAACTGTCTAATATCTTTAATATGATTATTATTATTATAAATAAGGCGGTGAGCTGGTAGAATCTTTAGCATGCCGGGCAAAAGGTATAGCAATATTTAGTCAGCTTTTACGTTCTGGCTTCAAATTCCACTGAGGTCGGTTTGTCTTCCATCTTTTTCAGGGTACCAGTTGAACACTGCGGTCGATGTAATCGACTTACCCTTCCCCTGAAATAGCTGGCCATGTGCCAAAATTTGAAACTAATATTTTCACAAATGAATTTTCTTATTTCTTTATTTCTTCATCGTTCTTTAATGTTTAAGTTTGCAACAAAAACATTTCAAAGTTCATTAAAGTTTCATCACTCTCGTGGTCATATATTCTGAATGGTGACAGAGACGTGTTATTGAAGCGTCCTGTTATATGCAGGCCGCAAAAAGCTTGGGTATAATTTAACAATTAATTCTAGATTATTTTCATCCTTTATTTTAAGTTTTCTGTATTTTTTAATTGAGGTTTCGTTTGATTTTTTCTCATAATAAACCTTCCATTGTTAATCTTTTAGTTGTCATTAAATCCTAGAAAGGATTTCATTACCACTACTGTTGCAGTGGCTGTATTTGTAAATGCATGGTTACCCAGCAAGAAAGTGTTGTACTTCCTTTAAAAAAAAATTGAGTTCTTGAAATAATATAACTATTCTTGGGTGTAAGTTCTCGTTCTTGGAATGAATAAAGTCATTTTACTCTTAGAATGAAATAAAAATAACACTTGGAGAGATTTATTGCAACTTATCCAAAAACGAAATAATACAATTAGGTTTGGGATTAAGATATAATTCGTCTTCCAAATAAAGCGTACGAACGAGGCGTAGCTATGTGGTAAGAAGTTAGCTTCCCAACAGCATGGTTCTGGGTTCAGTCCCACTGTGTGACACCTTGGGCAAATGACTTTTACTATAGCTCAGTTCGATCAAAGTTTTGTGAGTGGATTTCGTAAATGGAAACTGAAAGAAACCCGCTGTATACACACACATACACACACATGTCTTAGTATGTACATGTATGTATGTATGTGTGTATGCGCGCTTTTGACCCCACCAATACTTGTTAACCGTTGTTGGTGTATTTACATCCCCGTAACTTAGCGGTGTGTGTGTGTGTGTGTGTGAAACAAGTAAAAGATAAGTCTTTACAATAAAAGATATGAATGTGATTATAACGTAAAAATACGTTTTCTCTTGGAACGAAAGAATAGAATATCCACCTTGTATAAACATGTTCATGATTTTTTAAAATGATTACTAACGTTATTGTGTGTTTGAAGGGATATCTTTATTCTTCAACATTTCGTTAATTTTAAAGGAATTGCTTGCGAAGTGAATTCAAAAAAAAAAACTACAAGATTACGAGAGCAGCAGCCACTGGATGCTAGAGACGCTAAATGGTTTAATGCATATCAAAAACACGATGAGATCATTAACATTTGCCTACATCTACACATATACACTCATAGGTGCACACACAACTTCCCTCCACACATACGCGCGCGCACACACACACATACACATAGACACGCACATATATGCACGCGCACACATACACACACACATAATTAGTTGACTCCAGTATTTTTTAAAATTATTTCCGGTTTTAATTTCTAAGGGTTGTATGTAGTGCTGCAAATAAAGATTTATATCATAATTTCATAAACGTGTATGTCCGTGTGCTTGTAGTGACTTTCTTTTATTCAGTTAATGTTCGCTGTTTTCTATGTTTATCATTTTTCATCTGCACACACAAGTGCGTCAGCAAATGCACACATATAGAATATTTACATGAGTGTAAGCATAATAATTGTGATTCGTATATTACAACTGAATATGGGAACTACAAAATTGGTATCGGCCAGTGGTTCCCAAACTTTTTTCGGGCTGCTGCCCCCCTTGACACCAAGGCCTCATTCCTAGCGTCCCACTTCCACTCACTACCAAAAACATAGACCATTTTCTGCAGCAAATTCAAAACGACTGTATTTCACAAATAAAAGTTAACCTAATTAACACATTATCTTGTTTTTTCATCCACTTTTGGCCTCCCTGCTATCCTCTCCACTTGTCTTCAACGCCCCTCTGGATCTTTCCACCGCTCTCAGATGGGTAGTACAGCCCATTTTGGGAACCACTGGTACTGAAAGGAAAAGGTATAGAAAGAAGCCAATGAAGTGAGTGGTTTTGATCTATCAAAATGTCTATACAGTGATATCATCGACTGCTGCTGTGCTAACGAGATCGTATTGAATGTCGAAGACACTCTCAAATATGACAGCTTCATTCCGAAATGGGGTTGTAGAAATTTGTATTTAAAACAAGCTATTTTTAGGATGTGACACCGATTTTCGTTAACTGGAGGCAACGAATCAATTTATCTATAGCTATCTAACACACACTTCATATAGGTTGCGTATGTGTACGTGTGTGCATGTATAGCACAAACACACATACATTTGTATAGATATCTTTCCATGCCAGATGATTGGAAATTTGATGGGAAGACATAGTCAATGCAATCGACCTCAGTACATTACTGCTATTTATTTTATTTTTATCAAGCTGAAGTAGAAGGCAGAGGGACGTAAATAAAGACCACTTCAAAGTATTCAGTGACACACTTCACAGTTTCAGCTTCTTTAGTGCTCTTTATAAGTATTTCTTATAATTGCATAATAATTAGCTTTGGTAATTAAATGTTATAATAAACATGATAATGACCGTCATAAGTGACAACGCACCCTTCCGCTAGGGCAAGAAGTAAGTTATTGTATGTCGAATATCGGATTTGGTTCATGCGTTACCCAAGGCCTGCGGGCCGCATGCAGAATTTTCTGATTGGCACACTTAACAAAAGATGACCTTGAAATTTTTTAGTAGTGTGAGCTGCTTAATTATGAGTCATGTCTCATGCAACCCAACTCTCGGAAAAGGTTGTTCATGTCTTGTTTGGAAGTTCTTTTGAAACCTATGTCGCTGAGAAAGGTGACACTATTTTATTCTACTGCCTAACATATATTAAATGGTGTGAAGAGCAGTCATTTTGATGATTATTATATTTTTGTAATGGAAAGTCTCAGTCTCGGAATTAAAAATTCAGAACTCAAGGGACAGATCTAAATCCTTCAAGTGATAGCCCACTTCCTTCCTGCAAGTTTTCTCTCCTCTAATAATAATCGCTAAAAATAAAATAAATAATGTACTTCTAAAAATTTAATTAAAAGCTATTGATAAAATTCAAGCAAATGAAATATGTAGCAAGTGCAGGGTCAATTATTGGTTGAACTTAATTCTCTCCTTTTACTCTGCTAATGTCGAGAAGAAATGTAAGCATGTCAGATAATCTCATTCCCTTTGTGATGACAATAATTATGTCAAATAGCGTTGGTTAAGTACAGAATCAACATGGGTAGAAGTAATCAACTGCAGTACAAAATCAATTTTTCAATCTCGGGTCGATTTCCTTGAAATTTCTACACAGAGATGAGAGGGACAAGACTAAATACAGTAATGTGTTTAGTCCGTAAATTTTCATATTGTTACAAAAATCAGAGACAATGAACTAACCCAGGATAAGACAACAAATACAAGTTTATATATATTTTATGGTTTCATTTAGATACAGAGATGACATACATGATAGCATTATTCCAGTCTAGCCTTGGCTGTGATAGTCAAAATAAGGTAAAAGAATATGGAAGACAACCAACACTGACTTTTTTTTTTACTTTCAAACATTATCATGTATATTACAATTATAAAGTACCTGTCGATCATCTGATATAAATAAACTATGCTTTAGCTAAGTTACAAAATCATTACAAGTTGTAATTAAGACAGCAAAATGTTGTATTTAACTGTTAATAGAAAACTAAGGTAAACTAGACAGATAATGTAAAAGTAGGCTATTCTGTAAAACAAACCAACCTAAGTATATGACTGTGTATATTTGTGTATGTATCATTAGTTATGCAAACTACATGCACATAATTTCTGTCACCCTCAGTCAATATTCTCTTAATTTTCATACACTCACAGTCACAAACATAAAATTAAACAGACTATCATATTTTCTATCCACAATCGAAAGTGTTTGATTTTATGGCAGTTATTGTCGTTCGACAGACGTCCCAGCTGTGACAACATGTTTTTATTTCTAATATGTTGTTTAAAGAATTAAATTTGATGTCGACAGTTGCACCTACGTCTCTGGTACTACCCGACGGTTCAAGTAGGTCTCCGGACGGTAGTGTATATGGCAGTATATATACATATATACATATGTTTTATTTTTTTTTTATATGGCCGTAGGAATAGCTTGAAGGAAATTTAGCTAGTATTTCTAACTAACCATACGGCCGGTCAGTTCCATCAAGTTGCACATACTACATTAAAATTGCAACTGAAGCACAATATGCAGAGTAACAACATCACACACACACACACACACACACACACACACACACACACACACACACACACACACACACACACACACAGACACACACACACACACACACACACACACACACATATATATATATATATATATATATATATATATATATATATATATATATGATGTTGTTACTCTGAATACTGTTCGATTATGCGATTTGACTATATATATACATATATAACTTAGATAACTTAGATTGGTTACGGCCATTATCAGCCCAGGCCATGACTAACTCAGTAGTACCACCTAGAAAAGGCCTTTAATTAATTATTTCGGGACACCATGGACCACTCAAGCAGAGAGTTGTTGGCTGAGACGTATCCAGGTGTAGGTGGTTTATCCGATATTTCCTGGAGGAATTTGTCCAGGTACCGTTTGAAAGTTGTGGAGTTTTTTTCTACTTTAATCTTTTTCGGTATAACATTGAGCAGGACTATCTGCAGTGAAGAAACTGTCACAATGTTCTTATGTGATGTGATCTCGACCTTTGTAGGGGACGCATTGCACGGGGGTCTAGTCTCGGGTGAATTGCAAATATAATACCGATATCATTTGGATAATATTGCTGGAATATTTTCCGCATGGTGCAAATAATGTATCGCTCACGGCGGCGTTGCAGAGAAAAGAGTTTCAGCTGTTTAAGTCGAGCCCGATAATCATGCCGTTTATGTTTTTAGTGATTGATCCTCATTACGTCAATTTTTTTGTAAGAGGACCACAATGGACTGCAGTATTCGAGGTGAGGCCTAGCGAATGTGGAGAAGAGAAGGACATGGTTTCGTGATCCCTAGATGGAAAACCTCTGAGGATCCTTGAGCACATTCTGCGGGCAGCATCGACCTTTTTGTTGATGTGCACACTCCAGATAAGGTTGATGTCGACAGTTACACCTAAGTCTCTGGTATTACCCGACGGTTCAAGTAGGTCTCCGGACGGTAGTGTATATGGCAGTATATATATATATATATATATATATATATATATATATATATAGTTTCGAATTTGAATGAATGTGTATAGAAGAATATATCAGTTGAATAAAGTTAAAACACGGTCTGGTTTTCACGTTGGTACATTTTAAGAGGTACTGAAGTTGTCAAGAACTCAATTGGCAGTTAAACACATTTGAAATCTAATGATTACTCTATGTATGAAAGCACTAATCTAACTTTATGAGCATTACAAAATATATATTTTTTAATGTTAAAATACCATAATAAAACTTAATTCAACTTATGAGCATTTATAGAACTCGTATCCTATATAAAACTCAACAAACAATTAAAGATGGAGAAGAGATGTTAAAAGTTTTATAAAATTTTAATCCATGCATACGATCGTTTCGAATGGCAACACTAACATGTAAGAAACATGGAAAAAATTAAATCAATTATAATTATAATTAAATTAATTACATACTACCATTCTCCTTAGTGCAAAAGAAGAATACATAAAAAAAAGTATCAGAATATTATATTGTTACAGAAGACTAGATGGAGTCAGTGTCACATAAGTCATTCGGATATTCATAATCATATAACCAAAAAAGAACAATCAATCCAAAAAATAATCACCCTCGTTATCGATCACCTTTTACTATCTTTCAGGCATAGTTTTGAATCCTTTCATCCAGAAATCGCGTGGCTTTGAATCGATAAAGTCGTAAAGGAATGATTTCACATCTTCGTTTTCGAACTGTGTATCACCAATCGCGCGTTGCAAGGCAGAGAATAAGTGGTAGTCAGAAGGGGCAAGGTCAGGAGAATACGGTGGGTGCACCATAATCTCTCAGTCCGCCTCCTTCAGCTTCTCTGACGTTTTCTTTGCACAATGTGCTGGCGCGTTGTCTTGGTGGTAAATTATCTTCAAATTTGAGCGTTTTTCTGCCAGCGCGATCTTTAGACGGTCGATTCGTTCGCAGTAGACATCCTTGTCAA
>NC_142940.1:26992243-27002243 GCF_046866305.1 Octopus bimaculoides
ATAATATATAAATATATGTATATATCCATACATATATGTACATACCTGCATATATATCTATATATACATGCATATATGGGTACAGGACATAAAAAAAACGTTGAACACAATGACAAACGAAAACATAAAAGCAAAAACATAGAAAACGAACTTTTTTTCGAACAACGAAAAAAACAGAGAAACGAGACTTGCAACAGAAAGAGTATACCCCTTCGTCAGTTGTCCCTGTTTCATCTACTCCATATATATATATATATATATATATATTTCCTTTGTGTATATATATTTTCTTACACACACACACACACACACACACACACACACACACACACACACACACACACATGTATAAATATATATATGGAGCACTCCGTCGGTCACGACGAGGAGGGTCGCAGCTGATACGATCAACGGAACAGCTTGCTCGTGAAATTAACGTGCAAGTGATTGAGCAATCTACAGACACGTGTACCCCCAACGTAGTTCTCAGGGTGATTCAGCGTGACACAGAGTGTGACAAGGCTGGCCCTTTGAAATACAGGTACAACTCATTTTTGCCAGCTGAGTGGACTGGAGCAATGTGAAATAAAGTGTCTTGCTCAAGGACACAACGCGTTGCCGGGAAGTGAACTCACGACCTTACGATCGCAAATCAAATGCCCTAACCACTAAGCCACGTATGTTTTCTTTTATGTGTTTCAGTCGTTTGACTGCGACCATGCTGAAGTACCGGGTTTAGTCAAAGAAATCGACCCTAAGACTTATTCTTTGTAAGCCTGGTACTTATAATAAGATGATTTTATGCTGAATTTTGTTAGTTGAAAGGACCAATGAAACGAAACCGTTTTCAAATGTGTATCCATTAAACTAATTTTATGTTTACTTATAACCTTATTTCTGTTCCATTCTAAACAAAACTGTCCGACGAATGGGAACGTGAAACTCTGAGTAACAGTTTTTGTGATATTTCTGCTGCTTTTCAATAACGTATATATATATATATATATATATATATATATATATATATGGGAGAATTTACGAAAAAAAAACAATAACAGACGAGGACAGGTGGTGTAAACAACAAAAGGATGTATTAGTTTAACGCTCGGGAATAGGAAAGTCTTTAACGTTTCGAGCTACGCTCTTCAACAGAAAGAAAAGGAGAAAAACAAGGAGAAAAACAAGGAGAAAAAAATTTAAATGTCGTGGTCAGCGATCTATCATGGCGACTATATATATATATATATATATATATATATATATATATATATATATATATATATATATATATATATATATATATATATATATATAATACAAATAATATGTGAGCATATGCATATATACGTACATGTATGTACATACCTACATCTGCATGTATATATAGATGCATATCTGGGTACAGGGCGTCTAAAAAAAAAACGTGGACAAAATGACAAACAGAACATAAACAGAGTATAGAAAATACACAGGCCTCATAGAGAACATTTCCTTCATCAGCTGCCACCATTCTAAAACTAAACGTTTCGAAGAGTTAGGGCAGGACGCATTGTTAGAATGGCTCTTTCTGCGGAAATATATATATATATATATATATATATATATATATATATATATATATATATATAAGCAACACGGATTTTCAAGGTTATTGCAGTACGCACGTTTCATGCCACTCCATTTATTTAAGTAATGCGAGTATTACATTAAATGTAAAATGTAGAGGATACAGAAAATTTACTGAAAATTTCTTTCAGCAGAATAGACATATTACTGTTATGACAACATTTAAACAATCTAAGTTGGGAAAGAAGAATACAAAAAAAAAAAAACATTTTGACATAGCTAGCTGAAATGAAATTTTCAGTAAATTTTCTGTATCGTTGTGCAGCTGAAGATTCCTCTGCATTTTACATTTAATGTAATGCTCGCATTACTTAAATAAACGGAATGGCATGAAACGTGCGTACTGCAATAACCTTGAAAATCTGTGTTGCTTTTTTTTGATTTTTGATCACCTTGTTTTTGGAATTGTTTGGATAATACCATACTATATTCTGGTGCCTAAACTTAAGTTCCATATTCAATTTTGAATCTAAACGTATATATAAAAAGAACACCGCCATTACCACAGATATATATTACAAACACACAGACACACACCAATACTTGAACTTTAAATCGTGCCATCCATCCCATACAAAACGCAACATACCATACTGCCTAGCCAGGAGAATATGTACTATTGTAGAGGATATAGAGACCAGAAATCAACGCCTGATGGAACTGAAAGAATTTCTGGTGAAGCAAAAATACCCATCACGACTCATAGAAAATGGTATTCAGCGGGCTTCGAAAATACCCATACAACAACTGAGGACACCGCAAAGAAACGACAAACAGGAAAAGATCATTCCATTTATAGTGACACAAAATCCATGCCACCAGAACATCTTTAATATCGCCAAAGCGAACTTACCGATCCTTGCACAAAGTAAGGAATTGAGAAATATCATTACAGATCAAAATATAACTCTCAGTAAGAGACAACCTAAAAACTTGAAAAAACTATCAACAAAGGCAAGGTTTGACCTCAGCAACAAAAATCAAACATTCACTGTATCCAAATGCAATGATAGCCGATGCGGCACATGCCGATCAATCCATACCGGCCCATATATGAACACAAAAACAGGGAAAATATTCACCAATGCGAACATGAACTGCAAAAGTAGAAATCTAATCTACTGCATCAAATGTCCTAATTGTGAAGAATTGTACGTTGGCCAGACAGGTAATGCACTATCGGAACGCTCACGGGTACATCGACAACAGATTAAAAACCCAGAAGTCCGCCAAATACCACTGAGTAACCATCTAGCAACATGTGGTCATCAAACTTTTATTATATTTCCATTCCATAAACTTTACAACCGGAATGAAATTGAAAGAAAATGCAAAGAAAAGGACTTTATTAAGAAATTCAAACCCACTCTTAACAAACAATGATTAAATCCATCTTACTTTGGGGTTTAAAAATCTTATCCCTGTAACCAAAACACAAAAAATCTCTCAGATATCATCATTTCTATAAATAGATTTGGCATCATTTCTAAGAACAGCCAAACACCTACTGGGGTTTAAAAATCTTATCCCTACAACCCACACAAAACAATAAATTAAAATATCATCATGTGTAAAAATAGATTTAACATCAATTCTAAAAATAGCCAGACACCTACTGCTGCCGTCCAAAGGAATTGGTATAAAAGACAGAAAACCAGCCAACTTATTACAGTCTGTTAAAGTCTGTCATACCGGCCATGACGAAGGGAAATAGCCCTGAAACTCGAGTCGCCTTTATATATATATATTTATATTTATATATTTATACATTTGATCCTTTATATTGAACACTCAATATTTCATCTACATTCAATACTTTCTTTCATGGTGCCATCCATTTTTATTTTATTTTATTTTATATTGTATATTGTATATCATATTATATATTGTATATTCCATATTCTATACCCCACATTAGTTCTGCAGGAATATAAATAAAACATAAAAAACAGACAGTGTTGGAACTCTTTTAAGCAAAATAATATATTCCTCTATACACAATCATACAAAAAAATCCACCTTTTTTGTATTTATTTTTACTCGCACCAAGGTCATCAGCTGTCGGACGCCGACGAAGGGAAATAACCCTGAAATCCGGATACGTTCGTGCTGCAGATCGAGGTGAGAGGGATAACTTCCCTTGGCAAACAGGACACAGTCGTGTGTCGATAAGCCAGCTGGAGGAGATGTCCTCCTGGGGCTAAAAGCAACAGTAACATCCACCCCTAGGGGTCAGCCAGACTTAAGTGGCAATATACTACACTTTATCGTGCAGTTACTGTTAATACTTCATTTAGAGAATTAACATTGCTTATATATATATATATATATATATATATATATATATATATATATATATATGTGTGTGTGTGTGTGTGTTGGCACTCCGTCGCTTACGACGTCGAGGGTTCCCGTGAAATTAACGTGCAAGTGGCTGAGAACTCCACAGACACGTGTGCCCTTAACGTAGTTCTTGGGGATATTCAGCGTGACACAGTGTGACAAGGCTGACCCTTTGAATTACAGGCACAACAGAAACAGGAAGTAAGAGTGAGAGAAAGTTGTGGTGGAAGAGTACAGTAGGGTTCGCCACCATCCCCTGCCGGAACCTCGTGGAGCTTTAGGTGTTTTCGCTCAATAAACACTAACAACGCCCGGTCTGGGAATCGAAACCGCGATCCTATGACCGCGAGTCCGCTGCCCTAACCACTGGGCCATTGCGCCATATATATATATATACGGGCCATTGCGCCATATATATATATATATATATATATATATACGCCATATATATATATATACACACACACACACACACACACTCACACACACACACACACACACACACACACGTGTGTTTGTGACTTCTTTGAGTGGTGAGCCGATATGTATATATATATATGAAGGCGGCGAGCTGGCAGAAACGTTAGCACGCCGGGCGAAATGCTTAGCGGTCTGTCTTTACGTTCTGAGTTCAAATTCCGCCGAGGTCGACTTTACCTTTCATCCTTCCGGGGTCGATAATTCAAGTACTAGTTGCGTACTGGGTCGATCTAATCGATTGCCTTCTCCTCCAAAATGTCAGGCCTTGTGCCTAGAGTAGAAAAAAGATATGTATGTATGTATGTTTGTGCGTGCATGCGTGTGTGTGCGTGATGGAAAAGATAGAGGAGGCGGGTGATAGAGTTCCGATCTGGAGTTTTATTGTTTCCTCAGCTGACACTCATGAGTCTGAGTTCAATATCACAGCTTAATAATCCATTAAGTTGTGCGACAGCCGGTAATAACTTTCCCTTCGAGTGTATCTAAAGGAAATCGGTCAAACAGAGGAGATAAGGAAGCTACTGCTGTTTTTATTTATATGTTTATTTATATGTTTAGAGTTATGTCACCTTTTTGTTTGCTCTTTACTCGATAAGTCCGTCTGTCAAATAGTGAAATACCTCGCTCAAACCACTTCTTTCTCTTCAGTTGGTTACATCGGAAACCTCTTCACTGCCCGCAACATCTGCAAAAAGTAAGTTGCTGTTCCTGGTGGTGGTATTTTTTGTTCTGACATTTAAACTGGGTTTTCTCTTGTCAAATGTTAACTCTTTGTCTTTATAACTTTGCCCGTTCAATTGCAAAACCTGTAAACGAGTATTGGTTGCCATCTTCATGAATAAATAACACTTCCTTCGCCTAAGAAAGAGATCGATATATCGAGCCAGTGTGTGTGAGTGTGTGCGCGCGCGCGTTGCACGTACAGTTAAAATGTTTTTATGACTAGCATGATAGGGTGGAAGCTTAATCTTTGTTAAAGTGAAAAAAAATTAAAGTAAACCTGGAAGAAAATACCTCATTAGTGGTTGTCTATGAAACATAACTTCCCATCAAACAACAAATCAATAATGATAACATTTATAATAATAATAATCCTTTCTACTATAGGCACAAGGGCTGAAATTTGGGGGCTGGGGTTAAGTCGATTACATCAATACCAGTGCTCAACTGGTACTTATTTTATCGACTCCGAAAAGAAAGGATAGAAGGAAAAGTCGACCTCGGTGGAATTTGAATTGAGAACGTAAAGACGGTCGAAATGCCGCTAAGCATTTTGCCTTGTGTGCTCACAATTCAGCCAACTCGCTCATACTCATGTATAAGTGAATGTTTGAGTATATTCAATAGAGTAGACAGCATAAGAGACTTAATTAGCTTTAGCATGAAGAAATGCAAAGTAGATCTCTTATCAAGTGACGCAGTCTAAGGGAAACTTAATATTCAAGAGAGGCATTTTCCAAGTGGACTCGTCATCCTCTTTAATATTTGTCATGTGTTTGATCCTCAGTTTAATATAAAGGAAGGCAAAGGCAGAGTATTGGTTCAGAAATAGTGAGGGAAAAAGTAACCATTCAAACCGACAGGGTATTTACTACAGAAATGAAATGAACATTGAGGAGTACATCAGAAGAGTGAGGAAGCCAATGAAATCAAAGCTAAATGGTCAGAATCTAGTGAAGGCTGTAAATACTTGGGCAGTATCATTACTTAGATACTCAGCAGCTTTTGTAGATTTGACAAAAACTGAACTAGCAAAGCTAGACAGGAATAGAAAGGAATTCAATATGAATGGAGGAGTTCACCCCAGGACAGGAGTAGCAAGATTATACTTAGCTAGAATGGAAGGCGGAAGAGGGTTAATATCAGTAGAAGACTGCGTGGAGTTAGCTAAAGTATATATAGACTCCTATGTAGGTAATAATAAAGTTTATTAAAAGCTGCTAGATTCACAGCAAAACATAGGGAAACCAAAAAGCCAGGTTATCGGGCAGGAGAAGGCTTTGCATGGTAGATTTCCAAAGATAGTTTCAGAAAATAGTAGTAGTGAGACATGGTTATGGTTGCAGAAAGGAAGGCTGAAAAGGGAGATAGAAAGTTTGTTAGTAGCAGCACAAGATCAAGCATGAAGGACAAATTGGACAAAAGCCAAGATAGACAAAAAACATGTAGATTTTCAATGTAAATTATGCATATCAAAAGAGGAAAGTGTTACTCACATAGTAAGTGAATGTAGCAAGCTGGCATAGAAAGAATACAAGAAAAGACATCACAATCTAGGGAGAGTAATCCACTGGGTGCTTTGTAGAAAGCTAGGATTTGAACATACTGATAAATGATATGAACATGAATCTAATAAAGTACTAGAAAGTAAGAAATATAAGATGTTGGAGACTTTAACATTCAAACTGACAGAATAATAGAAGCTAGAAGGCCTGATTTAGTAGTAGTAGATAAAGAGAATAGAAAGTTCCAAATAATTGACTTTACAGTCCAAAATAATGCAAACATTAATGTGAAAAGTATAGAAAAAATAGCAAAGTACCAGGACCTAGCTATTGAATGACAGAGACTATGGAAAGTGCGGGTAAAATGAATCCCAGTAGTTATAGTTGCATTAGGAACTATCCCTACAGATCTGAACAGATGGTAAGAGGAAATGGGCATAAAACAGTTTAGTACAGCTCCAGAAAACAGTTATTAGGGACAGCTAGGATACTAAGGAGGGTTCTTGGCATCTAAGGTTATTTGTTGTAACGCGATGTTAGGATTTTTTCTTCGGCGAGAAATGGAAGAAAATTTGAAGAAAGAAGAAAAAAAACAACATAATAATAATAATGATGATAATAATAATAATAATCCTTTCTACTACAGGCACAAGGCCTGAAATCTGTTGGAGAGGATACTCGATTACATCGACCCAAATGTTTTACTGGTACTTAATTTATCGACCTCGAAAGGATGAAAGGCAAAGTCGACCTCGGCGAAATTTGAACTCAGAACGTAGAGACGGATGAAAATACTGCTAAGCATTTCGTTCATCTTGCTAACGATTCTGCCAGCTCGCCACCTTAATAATAATAATAATAATAATAATAGTAATAATAATAATAATAATAATAATAATAATAGTAATAATGATAATAATGATGATGATGATGATGATGATAATGATGATGATGATGATGATGATAATCTTCTAATATAATAATGAGCGTATTTAAGGCGGCGAGCTGGCAGAAGCGTTAGCACGCCGGGCGAAATGCTTAGCGGTATTTCGTCTGCCGCTACGTTCTGAGTTCAAATTCCGCCGAGGTCGACTTTGCCTTTCATCCTTTCGGGGTCGATTAAATAAGTACCAGTTACGCACTGGGGTCGATATAATCGGCTTAATCTGTTTGTCTGTCCTTGTTTGTCCTCTCTGTGTATAACCCCTTGTGGGCAGTAAAGAAATAGGTATTTCGTCTGTCTTTACGTTCTGAGTTCAAATTCCGCCGATGTCGATTTTGCCTTTCATTCTTTCGGGGTCGATAAATTAAGTACCATTTGCGTACTGGATCGATCTTATCGATTGCCTCCTCCCCCAAAATTTCAGGCCTTGTGCCTAGAGTAGAAAAGAATACTCTTGTGTATTTCTCCGTCACAACATATGAATAAGAAAGGAAGTGGGATGGTGAAACAAAAATCAAACAACGCTTCAACTCTGTGTGAGAATATTTGCGTGCGTGTAAAAGGGAGGAATGTGAATGTTTGTGTGTGTGTGTGTGTGTGTGTGTGTGTGTGTGTGTGTGTAAAATATATTTATATAGTTGAGTGAGTGTATATGTGTTTGTTTATCTTTATTTAGAAAGATACATAGAAAATAAAATTACAGACACACTTACGCATGCATATATATAGAAACAGACATTTAAAAAGGAAGGAAGCGGGCTATGACAAAGTATTGAAAAAAGTGTTCGCTACAGACTGTGCTCCTCATACATATAAATGTATAGATATGCACACACACACACACACACACACACACACACACACACACACACATACACACACACACACACACACACACACAGCTGAAGCACTGATTTTTTTTTTGTTTTTTTCACATTTTTGTACCCTTTTTATATATAAAATACAATTAACCGTCATTTTTGACGGCACGGGGTCAGCTAATAATAATAATAATAATAATAATAATATTAATAATAATAATAATAATAACGAAAATAATCAATAACATATATAGCATACAAAATGTGAAAATTCAGTTATGGACGCTTCTCTCTTCTTTTTCTCTCCCTCTTTTCCCATCTCCCTCTTTCTCTCTCTCCTATTCTTTATTCCTCTTTTTCTCTTATCACGTGAAAGCGTTACCGACAGGCAAAGTAACACAATGACAAGCAGAATTATTATAAGATTAACTTTTAAATGTTATGAGCAACAATTAATTCTACACATTTACTCCCGGTGCAGCGTCCTCTAGTCTTATCTCGGAGACGATCTACACATTACTTTATTTCCAGTTCAAATCAAGTCGTAAATCATTTCATTTGGGTGTACCATATATTAAGATACACAACTTGGAATTATCACATTAAAATTTACAAGCCGGTGTTAGATATTAAACTATATAATATGAAAGTATACAAATTAAGTAGCTGACTGAGATATATGAAATGTTGGTGTCAGAGAATGAGTCATGTGGTGCAAGCGTAGGTAAGTTTAATAGAAGACGTAGAGGTATGAGGTAGAGGTATCACGGATTAAAACACATCAGGTTAGTGTATCCCCGATTTGAATTTAATACTCGCAGATGTTAAACTTTTATTTCGCTTGGAGGTGCCCTACATTAAATAATGTAACTTGAGGGCAACACAGAATTAAACCGAATCATTTAATTTAGGAGTTTTATTGAAAGAAGGGTTTATATATTACAAACCCAGTCAAACAACCACACACACACACAATTCTAAATTCATGCACAACCCCTCGCCTATACCCAACATTCTGTATCTTTTTTCCCATGCATTTGATATTTTCTCTTCCTCGTTGGATCCTAAGTGTAGGGTATATTATGCTAATGAGTTAACAGCCCCTAATCCTCTCATTATTTCAAAGGCGAGAAAGAAACGAAGAATGAAAGGTAGAGAGGAAAGAAAGAATTCATGAAAGAAAGACTATAGAGGACCAGAACACGTGCTCTGTTCATCATCTGTATGGAGGTGGGGGGAAAGATGAAGGGTAGTGGCGATTGAGTAGATAGCAAGTTCGGCATGGAAGCTGGGTGCCCCGCGGACCTGTTTGCTTGTGACAATGTGGAGTTTGTGGTTACTAAATATTTTCGTGCATATAGAGTGTGTGCGTATATGTATGTTTCTGAATAAATGATTTTGCGTACAGCATTTATTTCATTGCCTCATATGTGTGAGCGTATGTGTGTGTGTGTGTGTGTGTGTGTGTGTGTGTGTGTGTGTGTGTGTGTGTATACATACAAATATGAGTGCATTTCAGTTTGTATATATATAACTAATAGAAATTCAAACATACTTACACG
>NC_142940.1:27007243-27034743 GCF_046866305.1 Octopus bimaculoides
TCAGAGACACGTGTAGTGAAGGATTTTTTGTTGGTGAAGTCTTTAAAAATGATGACATTCTGCTATTTCAGAATATACTTCGAAAGAGTTAATAAAAGGCTAATGCTGCTCCCTGCAACCTATGAGACGGTAGACACGTGTCCTTTGTAATGTTTTGGAAGATAAATATATTGAATAGCAGTAAAAGGTTATTGCTGAGTTGTATTCTATAAATATGGGAGTAATGTGGACAGCAAGTAACGCCACTATAGCTGCAGAAATATCAGATTACTAACTGGTACAGTTCCTGGGCTGCGGCCATGCTGGGGCACCGCCTTGAAGGGTTATAGTCGAACAGATCTACCCTAGTTGTTAAGCGGTAGAAAATAGTAACATACACAGGCACACACACACACACACACACACACACACATATATATATATATGGAGAGATAGTCGGACGAGCTCTCACAGTTTCCATCGATCAAATTCAATAACACGGCATTGGTCGACCCAGGGCTATAGTAGAAGACAATTGTCTAGGTGCTGCGCAGTGGAACTGAACCCGAAACCACTTCGTTGTAAAGCGAGTTAGTACTTTAGTGTGTGCAGCCAATGGAATGATATTTTTGCAGTGCGACGAAATAGAGACACAAACACCGGCATAAAATACATACTGAAACCATAAATCTTACTTTGTATTTCGCGTATAATATATATTGTGGAAGACACATATCTTTAACAGCGGCTTCATGTCTTATTAGACACGATGCTGCTGTACTACTATTTTTGGAAAGGATTATCCTGAAGTATTTGACCGGTACTGATGAAAACTTTTTGGTTTACAGACAAAGAAAAAGAAAGACACGTTCCACAAATTCCGTGTCAAAGTAGAACAACTAAATTATGCACAAAGGTCTCTAATATTGCGCCAAAAAGTACATAGCTATGGTAGTCTTAATTTCATTGAGGAAGCTTTATTTCTAACTTAGAGACCTGCTTCACTAGCATTGCACTGATATAAAGAACCAAACGAAAATTATATACACGTATAATAGGCGCAGGCGTGGTTGTGCGAATAAGACGTTTGCTTCTCAGCTACGTGGTTCTGCGTTCATTCCCACTGCGTGGCACGTTAGAACAGTGTCTTCTACTATAGCCTCAGGCCGACCAAAGCCTTCTGAGTGGATTTGGTAGACGGAAAGTGAAAGAAACCCTTCATTCATATATATATATATATATATATATATATATATATATATATATATATATATATATATATATATATATATCTGTATATATATATATATATATATATATATATATGTATGAATGTATGTATGTGTGTGTGTGTGTGTGTGTATGTGTGTGTTTGTCCCTCCGTTACCGCTTGACATCCAGTGGTGATATGTATACGTCCAGATAACTTAGCAGTTCGGCAAAAGAGACCGAAAGACTGAGCACTAATCTTAAAGGTCGATTGGTTCGATTAAAAGCCTTCAAGGCAGTGCTCCAGCATGACCGCAGTCAAATGACTGAATCAAGTAAAGATATAACTTAGCCTCTCCTCTTCCCGCGCTACCACACCGATCTCTGCATCCCTAACCCCAATTCCTCCGTCTACGCAGGCTCTGCAGCAACGACTATAACTTTGAGACTCAGTCTGAACTCATGGTTCTCCATTTCATCCTACATTGATATTATCCACACTGCCCTTGCCCGGGAACTATTATCCACACCATTATACACGCTGCCCTTGCAGTCCGACCCCTCCACCTCGCACATCTTCCTTAGCCTACTCCTTCCTTACTTCAAACGAGTTCATAACTTTCGTGACCTCCTGGTCCACAGTTTCTTTCCTACCCCCGCCTCCCAGTCTGGGTCCTTCCCCTGCTTTCGCCCACGCTGTCGCACCTACCCTATCACGTCACCGACTTGACCTGCACCTCCAGTAATGTTATTTACTACATCTCCTGCTCTCTCTCTCTCCCTCTCCCTCACTCTCTCTCTCCCTCCCCCTCTTTCTCTGTCATTCCCTGTACATTGGACAAACAGGGCGCAACTTGGCTGACCGGTTGGCGGAGCACCTCCGGAACATCAGACTCGGCAATGACACCCCAGTCTCGCGCCACTTCCGCTCTATCGGTCATTTGCTAAAACACCTGTCTGTGTTCAGACTGTCTCTGCACAGGGTCCATCCGGACAACCGCTTTCGCCGTGAACAGGAATTGATCCTCTCTCTTTGTTCTTTTGCCGCATATGGGCTCAACACACTACCTCTCTGCATCTAACACCAGCCACACACAGATTCCTACCCACCGCCCACATACAACTTCCCCCTTCACCAACACACCTGCATACCGTCTACCTCGGTACCCACACCACACACACACACCTCTATACAAACACCCATACACACTCATTACTCACTTCACATACCATTTCACACACACATACACAAACACCTTCCCACTCTACTCACACTTGCACCGAATTCTACACACACTCAGCACCCACACCACACACCATCATGCACACTCCAACACCCACACAAGTACATATTACTTGAATACAGACAATATATGCACACATGCAACACGCATAGACAGATAACTTGTGCCCACAAACATACACTATACCCATGCTCAATATTTAGTCACAGACACACACACACTCGCATACACACATGCACACACCACCTGAACAAACACACATCAACTGCTACACACAACACGCACACATGTTAACCTCACACAAATACACACGTCCATACGCACACAAACACACACATACAATCACCCACACATAAGTACTCACTCGCTCCCAATCACACATACACACTTACACACACAACACTCTTACATACACACACCACTCTTACACACACACACACACACACGCTTGCGCACCTTAGTTCGTCGGGGATCACCGTTATCGTTATTGTAATTATTATTAGTATTATCATCATCATCATCATCGTCATTATTATCATTATTATCATTATTATCATTATTATTATTATTAATATCATTATTATTATTATTATTATTATCATTATTATCATCATTATTATTATTATTATTATTATTATTATTATTATTATTATTATTATTATTATTATTATTATTATTATTATTATTATTATTATTATTATTATTATTATTATTATTATTATTATTATTATTATTATTATTATTATTATTATTATTATTATTATTATTATTATTATTATTATTATTATTATTATTATTATTATTATTATTATTATTATTATTATTATTATTATTATTATTATTATTATTATTATTATCATCATTATTATTATTATTATCTGCCTTTCATTCAAGCCTCTTTTTTCCAGTCATATCGCCACGTTGGATCGTTGAACTCCGCACATTTTTCTCTCTCCGTTTTTTCTTCAATCTCTGTTAATAATTTCGAAGACATTTTTCCCGAGCGTTAATCTAATACACCTGTCTTCGTCTTTTGTTTTCTGTAAATTTGAACCACACACACACACACACACACACACACACACACACACACACACACACACACACACACACACACACACACACACACACACACACACACACACATATATATATATATATAATGGATCAAAACAGTATGATTCAACGAATTTGATCAAAAGGGATCGCGTATCACAGAAAAGATCAAAAATGTAAAAAACAGATTAAGTTTATCCGTAGAAAGAAAAGCCTACGAAAAAGACCACAGTAACTTCAGGCAGGGAGGGAAAAACACATGAGAGCAAAGTCACTCTCTCTCTTTTTTCGATTTACAGGATCGTGCTCAAAGTGGTTTCGTCATTTGCGCGTACCATATTTATTACATTCACCCACTTTTTATTGAAACTTTCACGAGACAAAACTTGCCGCTCTATTCTCACCTTCCTTTTCAAGTGGTACTTGAAAAAATTGATGAGCGATTAGCCAGAGAGGAAAGTGTTTGTCTCTAAACCTTTCGCTCGAGTCCACCACACTCTTTCACCATGGCCAACAGTACGATGAAGACTGCTTTGCCTTCCCGGTTAAGGGAAGGTGGGGGAGCAATTTTCACGATAGACTCGGCCGACAACCGAATTCGTCCCACACGGGACAGCCCACAGGTCCGAAATGGTTGGACACTGCACGTGTGCATGCAGAACGGTTTCGTCGCTCTGACCGCATCCCAGGCCGTTGTCGGTCCGTTGTGTCTCGAATTGTGCCTGTAGAGCTTATCCCAAACGGGCAATGCTTCTCGATAGCACTGTCAGGCCAGGGATCTCTGGTGATTGTCCATAGGTCCCGGCCCGAAAGTCGTCCTGAACAGGCAGGTCAGGTGTTCCTCGTCGACGCCCAGATCCTACCCGAGAACGTCGTCGCACCTCCCCTCCACTAATCCTCTATAGAACGCCTTCGTGGAATTGAAGTCGCACAAGTTTGGTCACGGACGGCAGAGTTGCTTGGGAGCAAGGAGGCACTCGCTGTGCCATTCGCCTAGCCTCGGTCTTTGTTTGATTCACGACTGCAGTTTTGCCAAAGAGAAGAGCTGCGGGTATTGACAGCAAATGGATCACCTAAGCATCGGAAAGTTTCCCTTCCACAAAAAGCGGAGTATACGTTCCAGTTTGGTAATGGTAGGGGCGGGACAAGACATGACGGTCGGACGGTAACCGATGACGGATGCGATGTACGCGTTCGCCACCTCTGCCCGACCTTTTCGGGATAGCTTCTTCTCGGCCCATTGCTGGATGAGAGTGGCTACCCTACCCGTTATCTCGTCCCAGCTCTTCTCCTTTTGGAGGTCCGGAGCAAACCAAACTCCGAGCAATTTAACCGCTCCGTCGGTCCAGCGTCCCACGATGGAGACACTGTTGGACGGCATGGACTTGCTTCTCCAGGTACCGAGCCGCAAGCCCACTGACTTTTCCCGGTTAATTTTCTCTCCCGTTACCGCATCATATTCTTTTAGTGCCTCGCCGACCAGGTCGATATGCCTGTTGCTCGACATTATTATAATGACGTCGTCCGCGTATGTAGACACGCTCCTCCCGCATCCCAGTTCTCGCGGGATGCCCCTCAGCGTCACCAGCTTCCGCAGTAGTGGCTCTAGAGTCAATAAGTATAGAAGCGATGAGAAGGGGCATCCTTGACGAACCGAACGCGTTATGTTAAATGGTCTGGACAGATGACCATTTACGCGGACTACCGAGCGGATGCTGCTGTCTAAAGCAGCGATCCAACCGCAGAAGACGGGACCGAAACCAGCCACTCTAAGGACAGCCTCCAAGTAGCAACGGTATACCCCATCGAAAGCTTTTGATTGATTCAAATTGACCAGCGCCCCACCCATGCCACACACTTTCTTTCTTTAACTGCCCTGTCTATGATGTAGTGCATCAGATGGAGGTTGTGATGGATACTCCTGCCCGGCACGGCGCACATTTGCGCCTTGTCGACCAGTTTCTTGATGACAAGCGCCAACCTCTCGGCTAACATCTTGGCCAAAATCTTCAAATCTGCGTTGAGCAGAGTGATGGACCTGAAGTTATCTATGACGTTCCCTTTGTTTGGATCTTTCTTTAGTAGTGCCACCGCTCCTCGCTTCACAGAAACAGAGATACTCCCGTTTTGCTGCCTGTTGCAGTAGACCGCTGCCAAGAGTCCTCCAAACAAGTCTGGCATATGACAATAAAGCTTGTAGGGCAGAGCATCCAAGCCTGGTGGCTTGTCTTCCGCGCAGCCTGTCATCGCATCCCGTACTTCCGCGGCTGAGATGGATCTTTCGCAACACTCCGCCTCTCTTGCCGAGAGTCGTGGTAGGCCATGCAGGTAGGCACTAAAGTCCACTCTGCGTTCCGACCCACTAATTTTCCCGAACAGTCGGGCAAAGTGTCGTTGAAAGGCCTCACACATCCTTTCGGGCTCGAGTAATTCGCGACCCAGCTCATCTGTTAGAAACCTAATGGTGGCTATGTTGCCTCGTTGCGCCTCCGCCACTCGGGCCTCTTGGGCGGCTCCAACTCCTTAGTTCCTCAGAGCACGCATCCTAGCTCTGACAACGCATCCTTCGTATTTGGCGTTAAAGTGTTGGTCGAGGGCCAACCTCGCTGCCAGTACGTTGGACGCGATGCCAATTCTAAGTGCCTCTTCTAATTTCTTAACTAGGTCTCTCTCTATTCTATTTCAGTCTAATGCTAGGGCCTTACTGTACCCAACCGATCCTGCTTCAATTGCTTTCTTTAGGGCATACCACCATCTATTGTTGACGATGGCGCCCGTCAATGCTCTCTTAAATATTGTGCTAATCCGGTCCCTGTAAGCTTGGCGTGCCGTGAACGACGCGTTTAGCTTCCAGTAACCGGGACTCTGCCTATGTGTCTTATCTAAGTCAAGTGTACAAGTCACAAATTTGTGATCTGTGCAGCTGATTATGTGGAATTGTCCGACAGAATACTCCATCTAAATACGATCTGGATGACCCGCGGCGGTTGCTCCATGTCCACATTGGCACATTCAGGTGGTCCAGTCGTTACCTGTCAGACAGTTGAAAACGTCTGAGCAGGTCTTTGAGGTATTTACATCCCATCCTATTACTATCTCTGCCCACGTAGTCTAAATGCGTGTCCAAGGTAGCGTTCCAATCCCCCACTAAAAGAAAAGGTCGAGACGTTCCCAGGAAAACCTCTAGACGTCGAAAGAAATCTGGCCGACCTGTCAAGGACGGTGCATAAACTGTTATCAGTCGAAAAGCACACCCATTACTGCCATCGACATCAAGACGACCAGCCTACCCTCCGAGTCTAGGAAAATTGCTCTTACTTTGAGGCCCAGACTTGTCTGAGGAAGCACCGCGGTGCCACCCCCGCCCATTCTCAGCAGACAAGGAGAAAAATAAATGTCGAAATGTCCGCCGAACATGTACTGGAGAACCCGTAGGTTGTGGAGTCTGGTCTCACTGATGGCTATGATATGCAGATTCTGTGACTTAATGTCAATTTAACCGGCAGCCTTGTTTCCAAGGCGACCCCAAGCCACGTACTTTTATGCTACCTATTTTGAGCATGTTCCTATGGAAAGTTGTCTTTTACACACGAAAGGAAAACGAAAGAGAATGAGAGAGAGAGAGAGAGAGAGAGAGAGAGAGAGAGAGAGAGAGAGAGAGAGAGAGAGAGAGTCACTGTCCGAAAGTTGTTTGTCCTTTACCTCACAGTCTTCTCCCAGAAGGTTTATGTACAGTTTTTTAGAGAGATATTTTTGAAATCTCCTTACTGCATCTGGGTAGAGAGACTTCAGTGTGCTGTGTGTGTTCTGTGTTATGTGTATGATTTTAATGCGTTGTGGTGGTGCTGTGCGTGGGTGATATTTGTTTTGGTTTCGTTTTCGTTTTCTGATATGTCAGTATTTGACCTAATGCATTCCATTAGGTATGGATTGTTAGTGTTTATAGCTGTCAACATTGTTGGGGTGTCTGGTATTAGTGTGTTTGTGTTAGTTCTTTTGTTTTCTGCAAAAAGTGTTTTGGTTTCGGGAGTGGTAAACTCTTTGTTTGTTTGCTTTTCTATCCTTTTTTCCTTCTTTTTCTTTTTCCTCCCGTAGCCAATTGCCAATCATCTGTGTCGTCTTCATCTGACGACATGTTGGAGGAAACAGAAGGTGGGTGGAAGGGTATTGAGGTCTATTTCTGAGTGTGTTAATTTTGTTGTTGGTATTGCTGCTGGTTGGTGACAGTTGGGATGTGGTGTATGGGTTTTTGGAAGTGGGGTATGAGTCCTTTTAGTTTTCTCTTCTTCCTTTGGAGTTGTTGTTGTTGGTGGTGGTGATGGTGTTATTTGGTTGGGCTGGTTTGTTGGTTGCTGATGTTCCTTCATTTGTTTGTAGAGCTGTTTTATTAGTTGTGCATATGATGGTGTGGGTAACAGTGCTGGTTATTATTTTTTTTTTAGTTTTTCGTTTTCTTGTGGTTGTTGTTGTTGTCATTGTCGTTTTTGTTGCTGTTGTTGTTTCTGTGCTAGTGGGAAATTGATTTTCAGGTGTGATTTGCTACCACAGACGTAGCAACGTGGCTTTCTGCCTTCGACAGCCACATGCAAATTTGAACCGTCTGCCAGTTGGATTTGATGTGGAATCCTTTCCATGTTGATTGGATCGAGCAAGGATTTCTACTCTTTGGCCAATCCAATTTTGCTGGTCCAGGACAGCGATTTCCAAGATATGGATTTCCTCCTCGATATCGTAACAAATGGTAGACACAAGCCATTTTATTTCTATCTCAAGGGGCACATCTTTGATTTTGATTTTTGTGAGTCTACGAGTAAGGTATGTAGGGATCATCATTAAGTTGTCGCATTCAAAGGACTTTGTGGAGAGGCTCGTTCTTCACTGTCGAATGTAACTTCGATCGTGGCAAATTTATTCCCTTTGTGATATAGTCTTTAAAGGCCTATACGGGCCTTAAACATTTTTCTACTGTTTCTTGAGTGGCAGTTTCATATAGTTTTGTTTTTAAGTTGAGTGTCTTGTAAATAATTGTTTTTTAAAAATTTCTTCTGTGATTTTTATTATTATTATTATTATTTTTTAATTAAATTTTTTTTTTTTTTTGTGGTGTTTGCAGTTGTATGGTGTGTTCGTCTTTTTTAAACATTGCCTTGCAAGCAAGCAGTTCTTCCTTCGAAAAGGACATGACTTTTTTCTTCAGCTTTAAAGCTGCGGCAAAATTGCTTTGAGTGTTCGTGTTGATTGTAGTGGTGGTGGCAGTGGTGGAGGCAGTGTTTATAGTAGTAAACTTTGTCTTTACTTCTTTGTTTGTATCTTCTAAAGCCTGTGTGCGTTCAAGCCGAACGACTTTGTTTTCAGTTTCCCTCATCTCTGACTTTCGTAGAGGCGGGAAGTCAATGGTATCCTGGTTTGATTTAGCCATTTTCGTTTAGAATATGACAAGGGAACCGAAGAAATTAAAAAAAAATTTTGGTAATTCACTCCACGTGGGGCATTTCCTATTAATATATTTACTGGGGTTGAAGGAGGTGATGTTAGACAACTCTTTCACAAAAATTATTCCACAAACAAACAGTTTTTCTACAAAAGGAAAAAGCTAACTTAAGTAAGTAGCCGATTTTTCTACAGTCCATTCAGATAGATAGATAGATATATATATATATAGATAGATAGATAGATAGATAGATAGATAGATAGATAGATAGATAGATAACCGATGCTGGTGTGTTTACGTTCCGTAACTTAGCACTTCGGCAAAACTGACCGGTAGAATAAATATTAGACTTAGAAAGAATAAGTCCTGGGGGTCGACCTCTTCGACTAAAAACCTTTAAGGTGGTGCTCCAGCATAGCTGCAGTCAGTCAGATGTCTAAAACAAGCAAGAGAATAAAATGTATGTATGTATGTATGTATGTATGTGTGCGTGTATACACACACACACACACACACATACACACACACACACACACACACTGAGGATGCGGTCAATAAATTGTCGTCTAAATTAAGCAAAAGTGAAAATTACACTAACATCTCATTTTAACAGATGTATTTACAAAAATTACATAAAAATATCTTAAATAGTAAAGAGTAAATTCATTCACTAAAATCGCTACTAGCTTCAACCACAACCTCCAGACGACTTCGGAATCTTCTGCACCTCTTCTGGACAGTCTTGTTTAATTTGGTGAATGCTGCTATAATCCTTGCCTTCAGTTCATCTTTGGTGTTATAAACAGTTTTGTTGGTCTCTCTCTCACTCGACTGCGCCCCACACATAATAATCAAGGGGGTTGCAGTCCGGGGAGTTAGGTGGCCACATGTTAGGGGTGATGTGGTCGCAGAAATTGTCTGACAGCTATGGCTGGGATCTCCTGCTGTGTGGCATGGCGCATAGTCCTGTTGCCAGACATAGGGTCTTCTCGCAGCCACCCTCTTGAACCTGGGCAACACTACCTCCTCCAGGCATTTGATGTAGGCCTCAATGTTGAGTGTGAGGCCGTGTAGGAAGATGAATGGAGGCCTAACGTTGCCATCCCTAGTCATCATTCCAAACACCATGATGTTGACTGGATGTTTGATTTTTATCACTCTTGGTACATATTTTGGGGACAAGGCAAGCCAACGGTTGCTCTGTGTTCACCATGTGTTCGTATTAGATCTTCCGGTGCGAGTACCAAACAGTACAGCATGTCGTTTCCAAATTTCTGGGAGAGTGAATTGCATCATGGTGTTGTTTTTCTCACAGACGGTGCCCAGCTCACCCTACTATACTGTGTAGTCGACAAAATCAAAAACAAACAGTGCACATGCGCGTAATTAAAAATATAAGATGGCTACAATTTACCCATCGCACTGTGTGTGTATATATATATATATATATATATATATATATATATATATACACACACACACACACACACATACAAACACACGCATGCCCCGGCGCACCCATACATAACCTTGTGTACATACAGGTTGTGATATCAAACTATGGAAATTTTGAACTAAGGTGCCCTCAATACTAACTGAGACGGATACAACTGGTGTCTACTGCCGAGATATTTATTAGTTTCAAATTATAGGAATTGAGGGTGCGGAGAACAAGAGAAACAAAGTAAGAGTGAGAGGAAGAGTATGTGTGTATGCGTGTATGTGTGTATATGCGTGCATGTGCGTCATGACAGAAAGAGAAAGACGGAGATAAAAAAGCTTTCCGCTCCCCTAAAAAATCGGTCAAATTGTACCCATCCTTATGTTTGAGAGTAGGGAACTTTACCACGTTTATTTACTTGATGCCCCCCCTCTCTCTCTCTCTCTTTCTTCTATTTCTTCTATTTCTTCTATTCTCGTGATATATATGCGCGCGCACGAGTACACATACAAAGCAGACAAAAGGAGATACAACTGAAAAGCGACACAGAAAAACTAGGTTCATTGTTAAAGTTGTCAACAACAAAAACAACTGAAATTAATAATCTTCATGCACATGCACGGACACTCACACACACACAGACATGCAAACCACCATAAGTATATACTTATCATTCTCACCATCCGGTTGTACATACGTATGTCTTAGTCTATGTGTGGTTATATATAGATATATATCTTTACTCTTTTAATCTTTTACTTGTTTCTCTCATTTGACTGCGGCCATGCTGGAGCACCGCCTTTAGTCGAGCAAATCGATCCCGGGACTTATTCTTTGTAAGCCTAGTACTTATTCTATCGGTATCTTTTACCGAACCGCTAAGTTACGGGGACATAAACATACTAGCATCGGTTGTCAAGCAATGCTAGGGGGATAAACACAGACACACAAACATACACACACACATACATATATATGACGGGCTTCTTTCAGTTTCCGTCTACCAAATCCACTCACAAGGCTTTGGTCGGCCCGAGGCTATAGTAGAAGATACTTGGCCAAGGTGCCATGCAGTGGGACTGAACCCGGTACCATGTGGTTGGTAAGCAAGCTACTTTATTTCATAAATATTTGCCATAAAGGCATTACAAAGAGGGGACGAACAAGGATAGACAAACATAAAAGGAGTGAAGTAGCTGTATCGATTAAATATTTACAATTTTAAATATACAATAATAATTTGATTATATTTACAATGTTTGATTAAAGCATTGCTCATTACAGATGCAAATTGTAATGGCTTTCCTGAAGGATAGGCATCCGACCACCAGGGCAGACCCCTTGCTTTTTCTTTCCCTTGTTTTTGGCTTCCACTTACCTGGTGCCAAACACTCCCAGCTTCCTCGCCACAGGCCACACCGCCACTCGTGCGCCTATATATATTATATTATATTATATTATATTATATTATATTAGAGGAAAAATAAAAAACCAAGACAATGAAAAATCAGTCATTTAATGAAAAACCAGTCATTTAGAATAATAATATAAATTTTGATATTGAATCCGAATTTGTTATTCTTTTATTCCTAAAAAAATTTGCGAAAATGTTACAGGTGTTCAAAGTTTGATAATTTTCAGAATTTTTAGCCAATCAGAAAACAGCGCGTTCGCTGCTTCATCCATCATCAGGTGGAGTGGGGTTCCGGCATGTCAAAACATTAAACTAGCTACAATAAACAGCGAGAAACATTTAAACATTCGCGAAAAAATATAAATATTCAAGAGCTACGAGCAAACCAACAGAAGTTGCTAGAAATAACAGTCAAAACATTGCTTAAAACTGACATTTATTAGTTTAAAAAATTCAAGAGCGCAAGTTTGCAATACACTCTAGAATTTTATAAAATAAATTATCTTTCTCGTATCTCCTTCTCCACATAAATCCACAAAGATAAGAATCAACCATGGAACGGTGTGTCCCACACCGGCGTTTGTTTCCACGATTTAGTGCCCAGGTACTTTCAATTTGGTGAACGTGAGTGTGTGTGTATGTATGTATGTATGTATGTATGGATACATAATTGCAAACACACACAAGCGCTCATGCACGCACGTACACACGTACACGTACACGTACACGTACGTATATATATACTGCGTGTTTAACCGGGGTTGTGTCCACAGGTTTAGACATCCAGTCTTTAGCTACATATACTCAAGTATGTAATACAAATGTGAGATGAGATGGATAATAGTGGATCCTTTCAGTAATCGAGAACCTGCAACACACACAAACGCACACACACACATATACATATACGTACATACATATATAATATACATACATACATACATGCATACATACATACATTCATACATACATACACACACATACAAAAATATTACCGCTATAGAGTGAATAGCTCCGCTGATGTGAATGTGCTTTCAAAAATGAAAGAGAGAGAGAGAGAGAGAGAGAGAGAGAGAGAGAGAGAGGGGTAACTACGGACAACTGCTCCGAAAGCTTCAGCCTCTATATCCAGATTATAAATTTACATTTATACGAATAATAACTGGTGCACTTGATTTCGTGAGTAAATGCCTAAGTGACAACCTGGAAAAGTTATGATTTTCAGAAAAAGAAATTAACCGGCTAACAGGCAGATTACAGATATAATCCGTAAGTGGAACAGTGAAAATATGAAAGTGTTTTTTAAGTTTAAAATGTGAATTTGTTTTCTTATCTACATTTCAACGATGGAACTTTGTATCGTTGTTAGACACTAGCTCGTTCGTCAGAGGAAGGATATTCCTGAGTGATAGTTTGTCTGTAATATTGCTTGTACTGGCAGTGAACTCCTTGTCAACCCTGTTAACAAAATGCCAAGGGCACATGCTGGGATATATAGAAAAGAATAAAATTGTCAGTCACATATTTTTTTGTTGATGACATAAAGTTATATTTTGGTCACATGATCAGCATCAAGACACCGTAAGAACTAGTCACAACATTCTCTGGAAACATAGGAGTGGAGGGTGAGGAAGATAATGCTCGTACACGATAATCAACAGAAGAAAGATTACCGACCAGAGAATATATACATCAAGTGCTTGTCTATCTCCTCTGTCTCTAATGATGAAAACTATACGTATCTCGTGGTCGATGAGAATGTTGCATACGTTGGTGCTGTAACGAAGGCCAAAATAATAAAAGGGTATTTCTGTAGACTCCGGAAAATATGGAACTCAGAGCTGTCTGCATTTAACAAGACAACATCGCACAATACTTTTGCAGTGCCACTTCTAGTACCAATATTTTGGATATTGGACTGACCTTTGACGAGATCTGCAGCCCGCACATCAAAACGAGAGGGCTATTGGCCACCACTCGCAACTTCCACATCAACAACGACACCGATAGGATGTATGCGTGACGAAGATTTGGTTGTAGAGGCATAGGGTCAGTCCAAATAGCCTTTGAATGTCGCATTGTATCACTCAGACAACACTTACTGAAAAATAAAGAAAGAAATGAGTACATTCCACGCATACTCAAAAGCGAGAACAACAGAGTTGGAGAAGAACTGCCGTGCAGGTACTCTAAGAATGCAAATGTCTCATGTAATCCAAAGGAGGCTGAACTGGCCTAGCTAAACAGAAGCTTGGGGGAGAAGCAGGCATCATACCAGCAAAAAGCAATACATGGCTACATATCTCGAAAACTACAAGATCGTAACAGTATTGACAAGAAGAGTAGACTCTCCTTGACCTGTGATAGACACATTACACCTAGAAGGATATGCTTTCACTATCCAGGATCAAGAGAGACAAAGATACTACCAAATTTCCACGTTGTGATATAAAATGTCTGCTTTACTATACCAGTGTGAAAGATATCAGCCACATCATCAGCAGCTGTCCCAAAATATCTACGAGATTCTACTTGTCCCCGAGGCACGATATAGTTGCAAAGACTATTTACAACGCTGTCTGTAGGAAGGACTGCCCTAACGTATACATAAAAGGCCTTTCAGAGCCAGCATGTATCCACACGCATGAAACCAAGAATACTGGTGGAGTACTCCATTAAAAACAGCACTTCGGTGCAATCATAACAGTGCGACAGAGAACAAAATTCATGCACTGTTGTAGAGGCAGCGGCCCAGTGGACGCGAATGTACCATCAAAGGTCAAAGAAAAAGGAAAATTTATGGTGAACTTATGCAGAACTTGCAACGCTTGAACCTTGACTATAATTTCCTATTTGCGCCTATCGTCATAGGTACCAAGAAATTTACTCAAAAACCTAGAAATATTAGGTTTTTCGAAGAGAAAGTAAAAGAAACTGAGGCGGATTCCAATCTATTAGCGACACAGTAAAGATTTGTAAGACATTCCAAAAATATTCCATGTGAGAGTCTTTAGATGAATAATGAACACACTTGAGTGTGTGCAGCTCAACCACATATTTACAAACACTGGGAACTCTCTTAACTCAAAAATTCTTGTCGCTTTTGTACCGACCGATTGGAACTCTCTTAGGAAGAACTTAAATAAAACTCAGATAAAAAATCATACATACAAACATAGATACATACATATTCATTCATACATACATACATACATACATACATACAGGCTTCGTAGAATTAACATTGAGATTGTCAGCCACCCAAATTTACTCACAGTATTAACTACCTATGAAGCATAATGTTCGTGGACAAAACATTACATAATGAAATCCTCGAGAGGTGAATCTCCATTCGACATCCATAAGACGAAGTAAAAATAAAAGATTTCACCATCGTCCGCGCACATCGTACAGACCGAAATAAAGGGGGGACAGCCATCTTTCTCCATGACTCCTTTTCAGTTGATGCCAAGGATGTATTTTCCAATGACTATTGTGAATCCATATCACTACTCAACAAGGCAAACGACATAATCATTGTTGGTCTTTACAGGCCTCCCCCAAGCACCTCTAAAGTGCTTTGAAGAGTGCCTCAACAAAATCAAGTCCTTCCTTCAAAAATACAACTCCGGAAACATACTAATGATGGGTGATTTTAACCTCCCTCATATAAACTGGCCCACAAAATACTCTGAAGTTAGGCAGATGCTCTACATTAGATAAAGCAGCAGCAGAATTACTCTTTAATCTAATGGATAAATTCTTCCCGACTCAGCTAGTGCTCGAACCAACAAGACAGTGAAACGATCTTGGATCTAATATTAACCAACCACTCTAGCTCTGTTCACAGTATTTCAGTTGAAAAACTCTCCTCTCAGATCACGACATGATACTCTGCAACTTTAATTTCTGGCATATCAAAACCAAACCAGCCAATCCCGCTCCACTGCACTCATTTGACAACATAAACTTCCACAAAGCGGACTGGGGAGCAATCAGAAAGGATCTGTCCTTTATCGATTGGTCTTTCACTCTCAGTTCCATTCACATTGAGACCGCAAGGCAACACTTTTGAAAACATTGTCACCTATACAAGCTCAAAACACGCTCCTACGAAATCCACTAACACAAACAGAAACCGGCTCCCTAAAAAGAAAAAAGCACTCATTAAGCGCATCAAAAGACTCAATAAAAAAAATCAACCAATTAAAATACTCCCACATACAACATCCACATCCAACAACAATGAAAAGGCTGGAGTTGGAAAAACTACATCTGCAGACCGACATGAAAACCTTCATTGAAAATCAAAGAGTTGCGGAGGAACAGTGGGTAATCAAAATCATCAAACACAACCCAAAAGTATTTTATTCTTATGCAAATAAGAATAGAACCGCTGTCTCACCCATTGGACCATTGACCGATGATAACGGCATTCCCCAACACGATGTTAAAGAAATGGCAGAAATACTGCAGAAACAATATTGCTCTGTCTTTAGTGACCCCACTGATATTGACGTAAGGGAGGCGAACGAAGTTGATTCCCAATATAAAATCTCGGACATAACCTTCACTGCTTCAGACATCATAGCAGCAATAAATGAAATCAAATACTATTCTGCTGTAGGCCCTGAGAGATTCCCCGCAAGTCTCCTGAAGGAATGTAGACACCAACTTGCAGTCCCTCTGACCAACCTCTGGAGAAATTCTTTAGACTCAGGTTATATACCGAAATAGCTCCTATCCCCAGTCTGTCATCCCGGTTTTCAAACAGGGAGACAGGTCCCTCGCAGTCAACTATCGCCTAATCTCACTCACCTCCCACATCATTAAAGTATTTGAAAGGGTGGTAAGATCAAGGATAGCTGACTTCCTGGAGACCCACAAACTCCTAAATGCAAACCAGCATGGCTTTCGCCGTGGCAGGGACTGTCTAACACAGCTCTTACACGACATTGAAGATATACTTAAAGCCTTGGGGACAGGTTCGAACACTGATGTCATATATCTTGACTTCAGTAAAGTGTTCGACAGGGTTGACCATAATATCTTACTCACAAAATTGGCAAATGTTGGAATCCGTGGAAAACTTCTACACTGGATTAAGTATTTCCTGAAGAATAGAACACAAGAAGTTGTAGTCGATGGAGTCCACTCAAGCCCAGCAAAAGTCACGAGTGGTGTTCCTCAGGGGACTGTCTTGGGCCCGCTCCTCTTTATAATTTATATAAATGACCTTTCCTGCGTCGTAAAATCACTGCAAAGTGAAAATATTTGCTGATGACACTAAGCTCCAGAAAATCATCAAAGAAGAAGAAGACCAAACCCAACTCCAGACTGATCTATATGCTGTGAGTCAATGGGCAGATAAAAACAAAATGAAACTGAACGAGGGAAAATTTGAGCTGATACATTTTGGAAGAAAGTCCACACTAAAACAGTCATACTCCCTTCCTTCAGGGGAACCGCTCACGGCATCCAACAATATCAGAGATCTGGGTGTAATTGTTGACAACAATCTCAATTGGAGTGCCCACATCAACAATAAGGGCAATATAGCTCGTAGAATGAGCTTCTGGATCTTAAGAACCTTCCGGTCCAGAGAACAAGGTGTCATCATTCCGCTTTTCTCCTCCTTTGTACGGCCACACCTCGAATACTGCTGCCCCTTGTGATCTCCCCATACAAAAAAAAAAAAACATCTTGAGGATTGAATCACCCCAGAGGTCACTCACCAAACGAATTGAAGGCATGACTGATCTTGATTACTGGGACCGCCTTAAAGCCTTGAAGCTCTACTCTCTGCCGCGAGCGGTACATCATTTGTACGATGTGGAAAATATACCACCAGCATTGCCCAAACGACCTAAACATAATTTCAAGGTTCATCCAAGGCTGGGACCACGAGCCATACGTCCCTTGCCTAATTCAGAATCACAACATATAGGTACATTGCGGCATAATTTCTTTTCCCCAACAGGCCCTGCCTTGTTTAACATTGTCCTGAAACAGATAAAAGAGGAAACAGATCCTATCCGCTTTAAACGGAGTCTAGACAGCTTTCTTCAAAGAATACCAGACAAGCCATCCATACCTGGATACAACTCACTCAATAAGAACTCACTACTTGAATGGACCATAGACAAAACTTGACTGTAAAAAATATTGAGATAATCCTATCAGGTGGTGCTATTAAGTTAGACATGGCCTGGACCAATCTTTGGTCGAAACATATTTAAGTTTATCTAAGTTTATATATATATATATATATATATATATATATATATATATATATATATATATATATATATATATATATATATATATATATGATCTATTTCAAAACGGGGGCACCAGTATTTTCTTAACGAAACACTAACGAAACACTTTGAAACTTGGGACACTGGTAGAATGTGTTATATAAAACATCTTTTACTCTTAGTCTTCTTAACAAAAAACGTAAATCGCAAGTTATTCCATGTTAAAGTTGTCGTATTTTTGTAATTTCAACCAATCACTGACGTCTATTCAGCTGAATAGAGTTACTGCTGGGCGGTCATAAAAATGTTATTCTCTGTGACATATTTCATCCGGTTTAATCGTAATTTATACGCATATATTGTTTATATAACAAATTACGCTGTGCGTATCTATGTGTGTAACAATTTTAGAGTTCGGATTCTAGAGTTAGGGTTAGTTTTAGGGTTAGGGTTAGGGTTAGGGGATTAATACGATATACACCGTTACAGCGCTAACTGTTTTCAACTGAATAGACGTCAGTGATTAGTAGAAATTATCGAAATAAGACAATTTTTTACATGAAATAAATTCGAATACAAACATTTTTTTCTGTTCTATAACACAAAATTGATAAGTATACGAAGTTTGAAAGTCTTTCGGTACCAAAAACACTACATAAAACATAAATGAAAACTGGTGCCCCGTTTTGAAATAGATCCTATATATATATATATATATATGTATATATATATATATATATATATATATATATATATATATATATATATATATATGTATATGAACACAAACACAATTACAGCGTGGAAGGTGTTTATAAGCCATTTAAGAAACACACAAAAACCGTTAGATTCACTTCAACATCTAAATTTAATTGTTGAAGTGAATATAACAGTTTCTTAAATGACTTATAAACACCTTCCGCACTGCAATTGTTTTTGTTTCAGCACACGATCTCAGATCAGGTCACTTGTCATCTCCGTAATATATATATATATGATTATACGTGTGTTTGTGTGTGTGTGTGTGTGTGTGTGTGTGTGTGTGTGTGTGTGTGTGTGTGTGTGTGTGTGTAACAGAAATGTACATATATATTGTGAGTGTATATATTTTAAAAACATATGTGCTTATACGAGCGTGCACACTCGTGCGTGTACTTAACATGCTCGTATAAACGCGGACATTTGAAGACCTTCACTGCAGAGACTGTCTCGAAAGAAAAATTCTCCAAATAGACAATGTATATGAAAAAAAAAAAAAAAAAAAAAAAAAAAAAACCCCAACCCAGTAGGCTCCGAATGACGTCATCGTACCGTAGGATGTATGTTTTCTGTATCGTCACGTCCCATTAGCTACGGACACCAAATTCATCGTTTGTAACCCCATCACTCCAAAAAGAACAGTTCTTATATTTAAACTGCAAATAGTACAACCTGGAATTAATTAACTGGAGGCGCATGAAATGCCTGAAGTTAATTATTTATGTTACATAAATATATACATACCTATGTATGTATGTATGTATGTATGTATTCACACACACACTACTATATAGATATAAATGAATATATATATAATGAATATGCTTGTGTGTGTGTGTGTGTGTGTGTGTGTGTGTGTGTCTTTATCATGTGGTGATATATTTCTTCGTGTCAGAGCGCCCCAATCTTTTCATTGAAGAAGGCAAGGAAAGAAGAAAAAATATTAGAGGAAGAGGAGTATGTTACAATGACGAAGTAGAAGAGTGTTGGTCATAGGAGGGTTAGAACAAATATATAGTGATGGGAAGAACGAAGTTAATAAGCAAAACAAAATGTTGAACAGTTTAACAACAGACTGTAAGATGTTAAACATGCTTAAAGAAAGATTTATTTTCTCTTTGACAAGAAGGTATGACTGGAAAATACATTGCGGTTTTACAGGGAAATTACTCTATTTAGTATCTTTTTTAGGTTATAACTCTTTCTTTGTGTCTGTCTATCTTTCTTTCTTTCATTTATTCAGGTGCTTAGGAATTGACTTCGGAAATTAATCACGAGAAAAACAATCCTCTTAATTAGTCACTCTATAATGCGAAAACAGCGCCTAAATTAATGGGTAAATAGTGTGTCCGACTATAACAGTTTTAAAATTAGATAACCATGGATAATGAAAGAGACTTGATTTCAACATTTAAACAAGTTTCTCGCTTATAAAAGCGGAGAGCTGGCAGGATCGTTAGCACGCCGGACGAATTGCTTAGCGCTATTTCGTCCGCCTTTGCGTTCTAAGTTGAAATTCCGCCGAGGTCAACTTTGCTTTCATTCTTCAAGAGTCGATAAAATAAATACCAGTTGTACATTGGGGTCGATGTAATGGACTTACCCACCCCACTTAGAATATCAAGCATTGTGCCTATAACAGAAAGGATTCTCGCTTACAATAAAATACGAGTCAAGGAGAGAGAAAACGGGTCGCGTGACCGGCTAAAATAAATAACCATATGTCTCAAATCACACATTGACGCTTTCCCAATGTATCTATCATGTAGCACACGTTTGCAAAGAGAACGTCTCATCCGCACAATCGTGCGTACACATACACACGAACACATATAGAAATGTATATTATTAATGCATGCTAACAACTTAACATGCAATACTACACAGTGGTTGTGTGAGCTGCGAATCCGCGTCGCCACTGTTATGTCTCAAGCTACTGCTATCTAGCACCTTCGGATGATCTCTACTCAACCGCTACACGACGGCTACTCAACTCCCCTACCACGGCCAGACTACCTCTATTTATATGTCTTGGGTGATCCTACTTCTTCGCTTGGAGGCGTCGACACAACATAACACAACACAAATTAACACATACACAGTTATACATTCACAAACATCTACATTCCCAGATGCACACATGTATGTACAAACCCAGATGTATGTACAAACCATACATACATACATAAAGCTGAAGATCAGTGAAAAAGAGAATACCTACGCTGAACTATTGAGAAATCTGCAGTTACTCTATCCAGATTATCAGGTTTGTACTTGTAATTATTGGAGCTCTGGGATATGTAACACACTGCCTAAATGCCAATGCTCAGAAATTAGGCTTCTCAAAACCAGAGAGGAGAAAGCTGAGCATGTCTAGATATGCATGAAAAGACATACATAAAACAGAACATACAAATCTGCACATATACATACATGCATACAAAAATACCCTGCTGTTTATGTTGAAATTCCAATGAAGGAGTCTTGGATCTAGGTTAGAAACATACTCTTACTCTGTTGGCAAGAAATCTTGAAATAAAACTGAATGACATACATATATACATACATACATAGAAACACGTAGACACACACACATATTTGCATACAAACATACACGCATGTTATTTATCTTTTATCTATTACTTGCTTCAGTCATTAGACTGCGTCCATGCTGGGAGCGCCACTTCGAAGGGTTTTAATTGAAGGAATCGACTAGAGTGCTATTTTAAAGTCTGATACTTATTCAATCGGTATCTTTTGCCGATGCACTAAATTACGGGGATGTAAATAAACTGTCACCGGTGTGTGTGTGTGTGTGTGTGTGTGTGTGTGTGTGTGTGTGTGTGTGTGTGTGTAAGTAGTTATTTAAACCTTGGATATACATTCTAAACCATGGAACCTGTAGGCAACCAGCTACAAGGATTATGATAGAATCAAACGAAACTGAGTTTATTGAGCGAGATACCTTTTGAAAGTCACCTGATGAGACACATCTGCACCGAAGTATGCACCATAACCAGTTGCATAGTATCTCACCTGCGAGGGATCGATGCAAGATGGGTCGAAACAACGTTGTGATTAATAAAGAATTTCGTGAATTCCACTTTCTCTTTCTCTCATTAACACTGCCATTCATGCGTCTTCTTCTCTAGGTACGTCGACAACATCACTCCCTCCCTGGAAGAAGCGAACACCATACATAAACATTTCAATTACATCGACAGTCACATAAAATTCGAGTTTGAACATCCAGACGAGTGCGGAACTCTCTGTGTGCTGGATTTCCAAATCAGGATCACAGAGGAGGGTTAGGTATCAGTTCGTGCATTACGATTCAACCTGCCAACCAGAGCCAAAGCCACATACATACAGAACGAAATAGCACGCACAAGAGGCAGATGCAGTGAAGTAATCGTCAAAGCCACCAGCACCAAGCGGTTCCTCAGGATCTTAGCACACAACGGCTATTCGCCATCCACAGCTAAAACGACTGCGTCTGCGAATCACGAAAGAGGGTAAACAAGAAAACCCATAACATCAGGTTGGGAAAGTGATTCTTTACTTTGCCCAACTTCTCTCCCTCTCTCTCTCTCTCTCTCTTCGTTCCCTCTCTCTTCGTTCCCTCTCTCTCTCTTCTTCATCACTTCTCTCCCTCTCTCTTCTTCATCAACCCCATCTCTCTCTCTTCTTTCCCACCCCATTTCTCTCTCTTCTTTCTCACCCCATTTCTCTCTCTACCCTCTCTCTCTTTCTCTCTTTCTCTCTGTTTAGCAATTCGAAAGTCGAAAATGGAGAAAGCAGTTTGCTAATTCTTCAAATTGTCACAATTATCGTTGTGCGTGCGTGTGTATGTGTCATGCTTTTGCCGGACTATCTACACCTTCCTCTTTTTCCTCCTCTCGGGACTTTTTCCTCTTTCCAACGGAAAGCCAGGCTCGAAACGTCACTTCTATTTTTCCTAGACACCCAATTGACTTTTGTTCTCTCCCCTGTTTTTCAGTTTTGATTTGCCTACATACATACATACATACATACATACATATGCGATTCAGTGAAAAAGAGAACACCTACGCTGAACTATTGAGATATTTGCAGTTACTCTATCCAGATTACATGTTCAGGTTTATACCTGTAATTATTGGGGGCCTGGGATATGTAACACAATGCCTAAATACCAATCTTGCGAAATTAGGCTTCTTAAAACCAGAATGGAGAAAGCTAATTTGAAGGCTACAGATTCAATCCATTACTGGAACTGTAAAAATCTGTAAAACTTACCTGAAGTTTATCATTTAAATATATATGAGCATGTCTAGACATGTAACTATATGCATGAGAATACACACATAAAACATACAAATATGCACATACATACATACATACAAAAATGTCCTGTTGTTGATGTTGAAATTCCAGTGAAGAAGCCTTGGATCTAGGTTAGAAACCGATTCTTTATTGGCAAAAAATCTTGAAATAAACTAAATAATGACATACATACATACATACATACATACATACATACATACATACATACATGCATGCATCTATCTAGGGCGGGTAAAATTCCCAAGATTTCTTTTGAAGGTAATTATTTAACCCATAAATGGGACCTTAACAGGTACTACTACTCTGGGCCAGAGCAGACCTGGGAGTGATAACAACTAAGGGGTAACTTCACATTCCCCACAGCTCGAGGACGCCCGAACTAGAGCCTTGTCACACTTTTCTTTCCTCATACCCACATACATATACGTATATATTCAAATATGAATTAGAAGCAGCTCCAGGTATATAAACAAAATCAAAATCGAGCACACATACGCAGGGTATGTATGTTGTTAGTTCGTGATGCGTGTTCGATTTTGTTTATATATCTGGAGCTGCTTCTAATTCATATTTGGATTTTTTTCCGTGGCATGAAACGTTGGGATATGCCAATAGTTGCTGAGTAAAGCATTTAGCATATAGTCATAGTCGACGATATGGCTTGCAGTGGGACGTGTTCGGTATGTTGGTCAAAACAATGGCGAAACAATCCATGTCTATCGCTCCTAGAAAGGAACTGATGTGAGTTGTCTTGCTTGCCTATGACTTACTTTCAGGTGTTTTTTTCACCAGGCGTATAGAGAATATAATCTCTTTCACCTAAAAATCGCAGCCGACCAACGAACTAACAAAACACATACCCTGCGTATGTGTGTTCGATCTTGCTTATATACCTCGAGTTGCTTCTAACTCATATTTAAAGATATATATATATATATATTTGTTTTGCAAGATGTTTTATGTGAATTCGTGTGTTGAAACAGATATTGTTGTATTTGGGGATGGTCATGTTGCCAGTTTAGCCAATAAAAACACACGCACTGTATATTTGGTGTTAATTTGCTTCAGTTTTATATTACATTACATTACATTAATCATATTTCGGCCAGAGTTCTTTCGTCACACTTCTGTGACCTCATCAGTGGTCCTTTGCTTTCTTCTTTCTTATATGTGTGTCCCTCCTTGCTAACGATCAGCCATTTTGTATTTATTATTCCTATTGCATGTGTCTACATTTGCGCATGCGTATCCCTCTATGTGTGTCTATGTTTGTCTATGTTTTGTAAGTGCATGTGTGTGTATGGGGAGTGCCTGTATTATCTGTATCCTCTGTTAATACATGTTCGTTTATTTTTTATTTTGCTTTTATTTATTTATTTGTTCATGTGTTTATACCTACTTCGTTTCTTTTTTGTATTTAACTTAATTTTGTTAACGTATGTAGTATTTAATTCCATTTGTTTATCTATGTATTGTATTATATTTTGTTTATATTGTTATCGGTTTATGGGGATTTTATTGTCATATGTTGTGGTTTGTTTATATACCTGATGAGGTCACAGAAGTGTGACGAAAGAACTCTGATTAATGTAATATAACGTAAAATAAAGCTGAAGTAAATTAACACCAAATACACAGTGCGTGTATGTATGTGGGCAAATCAAAACTGAAAATAGGGGAAAGAGCAAAAGTCAATTTGGGCGTAGACAGTGAATATATTAGATTGACACTTAGTGAAAGTTTTAAATGGGAAAAATGGAAGTGACGTTTCGAGCCTGGCTTTCCGTTGGAAAGAGGAAAAAGTCCCGAGAGGAGGAAAAAGAGGAAGGTGTAGATAGTCCGGCAAAAGCATGACACATACACACGCACGCACAACGATAACTGTGACAATTTGAAGAATTAGCAAACTGCTTTCTCCATTTTCGACTTTCGAATTGCTAAACAGAGAGAAAGAGAGAAAGAGAGAGAGAGAGAGAGGGGGGAGGAAAGAAAAGAGACAGAAAAGAAGAGAGAAAGGGGAAAGAAGAGAGAGGGGAAAGAAGGGAGGGAGGGGAAAGAAGAGAAAGAGAGAGGAAAGAAGAGAGAGAGAGAAAGAAGAGAGAAGAAAGGAGAGAGAGAGAGGAAAGAAGAAAGAGAGAGAAAAAGAGAAAGAAAGGGTGTGAGTGTGAAAGGGAGAGAGAGAGAGAGAGAGAGAGAGAGAGAGAAAGGAAGACAGAATTAATCGTCGAGGATGTAATTCCTATATAAAGCTGATATTTTTTTTCCTGGCACCACCTTAAATTGAGGTTTTACTGATTCTTTATGGAATGTTCGAAGTTAAACAGGACTTGTATGTACGTCTCTGTGTGTGTCTGTCTGTTTCTCTCCCCCTCTCTGTTTCTCCCTCCCTCCCCTCGCCTTCTTTCTCTCCCCCTCTTTCTGTTATTCACTCGCTTTCCCTCTCTTTTTATATGCGTAGCAGTTTGATTAGTTACGCTTCGCTGATCACAAAACTCTTAGTGATTTAAAAGGAAATATTGAGAATAGATTAGGAAGAAGTAGGAAAGAAGATTGAAGGGGAAAAAGAAATACCACGAACACACACGTTCTAAATAAATAAAGGTCCCAACATCAAGGTCTGCACCAGCTTCATCTAATCAGCCAATCAAAATTAAAGCACAGTCCTCCTGGGAGTCAGAATATCCCCAAATAACAGAGACTAATCGATAACATTTATCTCTGATAATTTCTTTAGAAGGCCTATTTCCAACATCTGTGCTCGTGATTTCACCCACCACCATTTACAATGACCTCTTACTGACCCTACCATAACATTTTCTTTTAACTGTAAATTATTTTTTTGTTTATCTTTTATCTTTTACTTGTTTCAGTTATTAAATTGTGACCATGCTGGGGCACCGCCTTGAATTTTTAGTCGAATGAATCGACCCAGTGCTTATTTTTTAAGCCTGGTATTTATTCTATCGGTTACTTTTGCCGAACTGTTAAGTTATGGGGACGTAAACACACCAACCCCGGTTGTCAAGCGGTAATTGGGGGACAAACACAGGCACACACACTCGTGCGCACGCACAGACGCACACGTGCACACACGCACACGCACACGCACACACACACACACACACACACACACACACACACACACACACACACATACATATATACGACAGGCTTCTTTCAGCTTCCGTCTACCAAATCCACTCACAAGGCTTTGGTCGGCTATAGTAGAAGACATTTGTCCAAGGTACTGAACCCGGAACTATGTGATTGGGAAGCAAGCTTTTTGCCACACAGCCACTCCTGCGCTTTTTTTTTTTTTTTTCACAGTTTTTTCACATTTGACGGATATTTGTCCTCATCTTGTTTGTTGTTAACACAACGTTTCGGTTGATATACCCTCCAGCCTTCATCAGATGTCTTGGGGAAATTTCGAACCTGGGTTCTCATTCCTAAGGTATTTTCGATGTAATTATTATTATTATTATTATTATTATTATTATTATTATTATTATTATTATTATTATTATTATTATTATTATCATTATTATTATTATTATTCAGGTCACAGCCTGGAATCGAACTCGGAATCTTGGAGTTGGTAGCCCGCGCTCTTAACCCCAAGATTCCGAGTTCGATTCTAGGCTGTGACCTGAATAATAATAATAATAATAATAATAATAATAATAATAATAATAATAATAATAATAATAATAATAATAATAATAATAATAATAACATCGAAAATACCTTAGGAATGAGAACCCAGGTTCGAAATTTCCCCAAGACACCTGATGAAGGCTGGAGAGTATATCAGCCGAAATGTTGTGTTAACAAACAAGATGAGGACAAATATCCATTGAATGTAAATAATGTAAATAATGTACATAATTCCTCATCTCTTAAATATAGAACTGTGTTAGTCTTTCATATAGTTTCTGACATGAATATGAGACCCGTTCAACAACCACTCCAAAGGGACCAAAAAGGAAGACTCCTAAGTGGTCAATCGATCTGTAAGAACTAGCAGCTAATTCTCTTTAATTGTTTCAGACCCAACGATCTTATACAAGGACGCACTATAATAAAGTGGGATCAATCATCATTCAAAAATCTTTGATCATAAATCTAACCAATAACTACCTAAGAACGCAAAGAACCGGGACAAGCGCAATTCTAGAGATTCAGCCAATCTACAATAAAAATAATTCAATTCAATACCATCCCGTCTAAAAAAAAAACTTTAGAAATATAAAAAAACATTGGATTTTTACTATCTCAATTTTTTTTAGATATAGAATGCCTTGGGGCTTTAAAAAAATTTTTTTATTAAAGATGCCAGTGTGATATTTGAAAACAATTTAGTCGTTACTTCTAGCAGATC
>NC_142940.1:27039743-27064743 GCF_046866305.1 Octopus bimaculoides
TCACGACTCATGAATGAACGGCTGATATTTATTGGGCTATTAAAAGACAGAGAAAATCTAGTCACAGACATATTTTGTATTATCTTGTTTTCGGTGACGTCTCTACCACACGTGTCAGATAAGACAGAGATAGAAGTACGTGCGTACACACACACACACACACACACACACACACACACACACACACACACACACACACACACGCAAACACCCACCCACATACGGGTGAATATTTTCACGTTTGTGAATATGTGAAAGTGTAGTATAAATTTTTAGTTTTTTCTTTCTCACCCTAACATACACATAAATATATTCTTACGCCTACGCATACACAAACATACGAATTAATATGTGCACAGTGCACGGTAAATCAATTTTCATCATTTATGCTTTTTGCCTATTAAAAAATAATCACAAAATATTAATTATTATACTTAATATGCATCTTAATTAAAAGAATTAATTAAAACTCAGTCTAGTTAAGCGTTTGCTGGTGAGCATGTGTGTTTTCCAAATGTCGGTGCAACGAATTATTTGCTGAGATTTTTCTGGGTATGTTTTAGCCATTAATTTTTTACGGCTAACAATTCCAGTGCTGTTATCGTAAACTCAACATTTCGGTAGATATTTTTCTATTTGCAATTCTTTTCCATCAACATTAATGAACACCAATGTAATAAAAAGAAATATAGCAGTAAGACAATTTGCTATGGTAGTTTGCTAAAGTTAAAGTAACAATTCCACGACGAAAATTGTTACAGACAAAACTAAAGCATCAATTTTTGAATGAGTCACATTCAAAGCAACTCTACAACCAAATTATAGACTAATATCTAGTTCTTACGCAATTTTATGTTAATCGGTGGATTCATTTAATTTCAGTTATTTTTGGTTTGGTCTAGAGGAAGAAGCTGTGCCCTTAGCTATCTCAAACTCTCTGAGGCCCTTAAATTGATGCAATTCATGCATACATATCTGGCATATTTGCAAGTATAATAATTGCAATAATCTGCAGGAGAAAAAGAAACACATGAGCAGGAAACGAATGGACGTCAAACTTTCTGGGAAGAAAGTGTTTGGTGTGGTGGTGAGTTTTGGAAGATGGTAACAATACAAGTAACAAGAGGAGGGGGATAAACGAGTGAATCGAGAGTTGTTGGGAGGGGCGGGGGTGACACAAGACTTACTCTGACCAGCAGCAGCAGTAGCAGCAGGGGCCACCTAAAGTTGCTTATTAGGGCTCAGATTACTGTTTGTCTTCAAAATAGTATTGGGGTCAAGGTTAAGTTCAGGATAGGATTAAAGCTAGGGTTAAATTATTTTTCACTAAACTGTGATCCTCTAGTCAGTGTGTGTGTGTTGGGGGTGGGCGTTATAGTGACGGAGAGAGGAGGCAGTACGTTTGTGGACGTTGCTACGAACAGCTTCGTGTTCGTCAGTTGGACAGCGTGTGCGCGCGAGCATGTGTGGAGTCCAAGATGTGTGTATGTGTATCAACACCTTTTCTTCATATATGATGTCTTAACTAAGTTTTGGGAGAGTTAATAAATGTTGAGGACTGAAGGATTTTCTGGTCATGCTGAAGATGTGTGATCGCCTGTTACGATGGAGCCTAGTATATGTAACGACCCGAAGGTTTCTAATTGTGTAATGTCCATGTTTATGGCAAATGGTGCCCAGTGTACCCATCTTTACATCTCTCCTTATCCCTGTTGTCTTGCACTTTCCTAACTAAATATTTCACTCATTCCTATACCCATGCAACTGCAATCTTTCCGTTACCCCTTCTCTAGCTTCTCAGTAAGGGGCGAACTTTATAGTCACGGGGCGAAAGAAAAATCGCAGAAAAATGCCACATTCATTTATGCAAATGAAATAATAGGTCAATTTAATATTCAAGTTGCTTATTAGGGTTGCTGTTAAGGTTAAAAATCTAGTAATAATTACAGATAGGATCAGAGTTAAGACGAGTTTTGAGTCAAGTTACGATTAGCATTAAGTATAAGGTTCGGGAAAGGGTTAAATAATTTTTCACTATATTATGATCTTCCAATATGCGTGCGTGCGTGTGTGCATGTATATGTGTGTGCGTTTGTGTGTCTATTGTAACTTTTTTTCCTGCATTTTCAACATCTATCAACAGCACTGAACATCGAATGTCTCCTCACTGCTTCAAATTAAAAAAAAAAAAACTTGCTGTAACTTCTAATTTCACACTATATCTTTTCTTTTTTTTTTCTGGGTTATCATTCATACTAATAGCTTTCTATAACATATTAATCAATATCATACTCTATACTGCAATTACAATGTCTGCTAGTATTTACTATAACCAGCTCGACCATTCCTCATAATATTAGTATACGTACAGATAGGTGGACTGGTGGAAGTTGTGCGGTCATGGCATAGTTTATTTCACATTGTCAGCGAGATGACACGAACCATCGATCTCCCATCGTTAGACCAATACTCTACCAATTCCCTTGTACTCCACTACAACAACGATGGCAATTTAAGTTGCACTTCTTCTTCTTCTTCTTCTTCTTCTTCTTCTCTGTCTACGTCTGTGCAACGTTGTCTGTGTGAGAGGTATGACCTGATTATATAGTTTCGGGTGTCTGCTAGTGTTATACAGTTTCGACTCTCTCGGTTGGCGTGTCAACCTACATTGAAAAGGGCTGTCTGCATTTCTGAGACACTTTCTTCTTGGAAGTTTAGCTAACATCCCCCACTTCCCACACAAATGCTCACACTCACACGCACTAATAAATATGTACACACAAAAACACATTCATAGACATATAAATGCTTGTAATATGTCTATCTCTCCCTCTCTCTCTCTTCCTATCTCTCTCCCTCTCCCTTTCTCCCCCCTCTCTCTCTCCCTCTCTCTGTGTACGTGTGTGTGTGTGAGTATGTTTGTATATGTGTGTGTGTTCTATGCATACACGCACATATATGTATACATATATATATATATATATACATATATACATATAATATATGTATATATATATATATATATATATATATATATATATATATATATATATATATAAATGCATGTATACGTTTATATATGCCTAAAATATATGTGCGTGTGTAGTTGCATATAAAAATACACTGGTATATATAAAAACGCTCAGACATGTGATTACACACAAATACACACACACACAACACACACACACACACACACACACACACACACACACACACACACACACACACACACACACACACATGTATGTATGTGTGCATGTATGTATATGTATGCATGTATAAGGGTGTGTGTGTGTGTGTGTGCGTGCGTGCGTGTGTGCGTGCATGCGTGCATGCGCGTGTTGGTGTGCAAATAAATGTATTTTAGTTCACAACCAGTTGTGTATGTGCATAAACACACTGACAGGTGCATGTATGTAAGCCCTCGTACTGAAAATAGACTTATATACATAGATCTATCTATACGGAATGTCTATATTGCTGTTCCTAATATTGTTGTTACTATTGTTGTTGTGGTTTTTGCTCTTACTAAGCTCATTGTTATTGTTTTTATAGTTGTTGCTCCTAATTTGCTGCCGCTACACCAGTTGTTGTTTCTATCAAAGCTGTGCTGCGCCTGTTGTTGTTGTTGTTGTTGTTAAAGTTGCTACACTGGTCTTGTTTATTAATTTATTTTGTACTTTCCTTCCTTCTCTCCTTCCTTTCTTCATCTCTCCCTCCCTTCCCTCCATTCTTTCTGCTCTCCTTTTTCTTTCTTTCTGTTTCTTGTTTCTTTCTTCTTCCTTTCTTTCTTCTTCCTTTCTTTCTTTTTCTCTTTCTTTTTTCTTCCTTTCTCTACTCTGTGTTCACAAGTTCCATACCACTAACAGCAGCAGCACCACCACCACCACTACTAACAACAACACCATTTCTACACACAACATTCATACCACTGTCGCCACCACCAAAAATACCTATACACCTCCCAGTACTACACACATCACCACCACTATTAACACTACTACCAGAACTATATTATCAACGACCACCATCACCACCACCACCACCACAAGCAACGCTATCATTGCCCCCACCCCAGCCTACCCCGCATAAATGTGCAACAATGTTTCTGTGGTATGTGCTTAGTTTCTTATGAAACTATCAGTAAAGCCCAACAGTCTGCGGTTTACTAAAGTGTAGTGGTAGTGGTGGTGGTGGTGGTAGAGTTCGTGGTAGCACTTGTGATATCGTGTTGATAGTGGTATTGGTTGTGATATTGCTTGTGATATGGTGTTGGTAGTGGTAATGGAGACGCTGGGAGTGGTATGGTGCTGGTAGTAGTATGGTAGTCGTAGTGATACTGATGGTGATATGTTTCGGTAGCGCTGGTGGTAGTAGTAGTAGTGATACTAGAGAGACGTGTCTGAAGTAAGTTTTCGAATAAGGCTGAAGGTTCATTCATTATGGAAAGGTTTCTTGTTTTGCAGGATTTTCTTTCCCGACTTTCTACATGCCATCTAGAATAAAGATTGCACTGATGGAGGCTGCTGGTTTTATTTGCTGGAGCTGGAGTGTGAGACAACACAGTCCTTTCATTCATTTATTCATCCATTCATTCATTTAGTCCATCTTTCTTTCTCTCTTTCTTTCTTTCTTTCTTTCTTTCTTTCTTTCTTTCTTTCTTTCTTTCTTTCTTTCTTTCTTTCTTTCTTTCTTTCTTTCCCAACTATCTCTACTTTCCAACATTGTTCATTCATTACGAAAACCTAATCATACAAACATACATACATGCATAAATACATACTACGTATATGGTCGTATACCAATGAGTATATATAAACTTGATTCTCCTTCCCTTTTACTCTCACTCCTTCATATAGACACACAAAACATTCACATGTATATATGTGTGTGTGTGTGTATATATATATATATATATATATATATATATATATATATATATATATATTAGGTTCGTTCAAAAAATTATCCGACGTAATTTTTTCCGCCGAAACAAACTGCGTGGAAAGAATCATTTGTGTGGATGATTCATGAAAGTCTTCGCGCCAGTAGGCCGCGTCAATTCCCAACTGTTTCGTCCAAAATACAAACGTGTACTGAACGCTCATCCGATTTTCATTTTCATGCAAGATGACCGAACGCATTGAGGAGAGACTTTAAACCCACGTCTCGTCACCAGTGATGATGGTCTTCATGAAGTCTGGATCGTGCTTTGCACAGTCCAGCATGTACTGAACGATTTCCATGTGGAGTTGCTTCTGCTGTTCCGCTAGCACATTAGAGAAGAATTTCGCCGACACTCTCCGAATGCACTTATCCTGTGCTTAATCTTCACTTCGTGTGCAATTTCCTGCATTGTTACAAAACTCTTGACTATATGTCGAACCTTCTCAATCGGCTCCCCGTTTCTGCTTGTGTATGGCCTGCCTGAGCGTACCTTGATCTTCATCGAGACACGATCATATATGAAGCGGTTGTACCACTTCTTGATCTGAGTTTTGTCCATGGTATTTTCGCCAAAGGCCTGCTGAATCTTCTGGATGGTTTGAGCTTGAATCTCACCAAACTTTTGGCAAAATTTTATTCCATATCTCACGATGCCAATATCTCTTAATGCCATATCTGGGCGATGCGTTAGGTTAAAACGCAAATCCGACGAGTGCGCAATACACGTCTGTACACTATCGGAGTTGGTCCCAGTTGTCACAACGTAATTGCTTTTACTTTTCCACAAGCGAGAATAATTTCAGTAAACCTAGAATTTATCTTCAATGGCATTAATAAATGTTATTTATATATATACTATATATGTGTTTTATATACACATACGTATAGGCATAGGAGTGGCTGTGTGATAAGAAGCTTGCTTCTCAACCACATGGTTCCGGGTTCAGTCTCACAACGTGGAACTTTGGGCAAGTGTCTTCTACTATAGCCGCGGGCCGACAAAGCTTTGTGAGTGGATTTGGTAGACGGAAACTGAATGCCCGTCGTATACATACATACATACATACATACATACATACATACATACATACATGTGTGTGTGTGTGTGTGTGTGTGTATGCAGTCAAATGACTGAAACAAGTAAAAGATAGAAAAGAATACATACATACACACGCACACACACACACACAAACACACACACACGCACACACACACATATATATATATATACACGCACACACAAATACATACACGTATATATGTGTGTGCATGTAGGCTAGTAAGTATTATGACTGACTGGAACTATGTCACTGAATGTGTGTGTGTGTGTGTGTGTGTGTGTGTGTGTGTGTGTGTGTGTGTGTGCGCCCGCGCGTATCAATATACATACTTACATGTGAGTGTGTGTGTGTATATATATATATATATATATAGAGAGAGAGAGAGAGAGAGAGAGAAAGATAAATAGATAGATAGATATAAATAACTTCCCATAGACACATATATGTATGCATATATACGTATGTTTACGAATGTTTGCGCGCGCACGCACACACACACAAACTCACTCATAGACATACATATGTATATATATATATATGTATATATATGTGTGTGTGTGTGAGTGTGCGTGTGTCCGTGTAAACATACACTTTTACACTTACTTGTTTCAGTAATTTTGACTGTGACCATGCTGGAGCAATACACACATACATACATACATACATACATATACATATCTATATATATGTGTGTGTATATACATACATATATATATATATATATATATATATATATATATATATATATATATATATATATATATATATATATATATATGAGAAGATATTAATTACTAGCAAGGACACAGAAATTTGTGTTGCAAGTATATTAAATTTATAGTTCATCACTTAAATATGAGAAGTTGCGTATGTCTGTACGCGACTAGACACCCAAAGCAAGTGACGAAAGCACGGTACATGCTACCGAGTTTGCTTGCGAGTGACTGTTAAAGCTTTGGTGATGTGTGTGCGTGTGTGTGTGGGGGTGTGTGTGTGTGTGTGTGTACCTACATACATGCACTACATATGTGAGAAATTCTGTCTATGGGTGTGTTTGTTTGCGGAGTTGTTAGCTAACTCCTCCTACATCGTTTTATCGATTTTGATGAAATTTGACACGTGAGTAGAACTCATGTCAGGAAACCTCATGGCATACTCAGATTGTCGAAAAAATCGATAAATACAAATCAACGGCCAATTGAACAAATCACTAGGAGCTTTGAATGGGAATTTCCATAAGGAAGATATTTTTTTTACAATAACTTTTGCATTTTTCAACCGATTCGCTTTAAATTTGAGATACGGGTGGAAAATGTTACGAGGATGACTATTAAGGAAAAATATTTTACTTAGGCTGTAAGGGGAGGGCAAAAAGCCGCATAAAAACGATTTTTTCAAACTGATTGCAGCTTTTTATTCGCTCAATAACTTTTGCATTTAACATCCGATTCGCTTCAAATTTGATTTTCAGATAGATTAAGTGCTAATGAGTGTATGAGACGAAAAGTTTTTTTCCACAACCATTTCGTCGCCATGTATATATGTGTGTGTGTGTGTGCGCGCGCGCGCGCGTGTGTGTGTGTGTACTCCCACCATCGCTTGACAACCGATGCTGCTGTATTTACGTCCCCGTAACTTAGCCATTTGGAAAAACATGCCGATAGAATAAGTACTAGGCTTACAAAGAATAAATCCTGGGGTCGATGTTTTCGACTAAAATCGGTGCTCCAGTATGGCCGCAGTCACATGACCCAAACAATTAAAAGAATAAAAAACTATGCCATTTTTACTCCGAGCAGCACCGGGTATTTCTGCTAGTACATACATGTATAATGGAGTCTGTGTGTGTATGTGGGTGTATGTTCCTACTAAACCCAGATATATATTATTTTAAACAAATGCAGTAAATGTCAATAGAAGCATCAATAGAAACCGTGTATATTGACGATACAAACTTCATATTTATTGAAGTAAGACTTCTAAAAAAAATGTCTAGAGAGACAATATTGGCGACAGCCATGGCCTAATTGTACCGACAATCAACGATGAAACGAGGAATATCAATGAAAATCTGCGTTGCATATAATAACGTAAGTTTCTTTCATCCATCGAAACTGGATATATGTCTTGAAATCTTTCTTAGCTGACCACGACCGTGTGATGTTGAGCTAAACTGAGTTGATATAAGTTTTTTTTCTTCTACTATCTTTCTCATTAATCTAAATTCTTAGATAACTAGCATTGCAACTGTCTTTAATTCATTTACATATAGACATCGGCCTAGAGAGGCTGCTGTTTATATGGAAGTGAGTTATCGTCACAACTCTACCTCGCTCTACAAACACACTGGGTCTTCTGATCTACTTCTCTGGAGAACTAATTACTGTGACATTACGCAACGATCTCGAGTAACAATGATAAATGCCCAGAAGGTTTTCTTGAGACATATAATTGCCAGAAATGCGCCACAAGTAGATCTGAATAATCAAACTTCGTTTCAAATAATCCATATTAATTAAAATATGGAAAACTCTGCTAGCTGTCAATGCGTATAGCTTTGTCACATGGAGAAAGTTAGAGCTCCTACGGATGGTTTAGAGCATGAGAAAGTGTGGAAGATATATGTAGAATTTGTTACAGAGGTATTGAGAGAGAGAGAGTGAGAAAGAAGAAGGAGAGAGAGAAAGAAAGAGAGCGAGAGAAAGAAAGAGAGAGAGAGAGTGGTGATGAAATATGTGTGCATGGGTGAGTTTGTGTAAATGTTACGAGTGAACTTTCTTAGTATAATATTAGTGCATTGTTGTGTTAGTGTGTCTGAGCGTGTTTGTGTGTCTGAGCGTGTTTGTGTGTCTGAGCGTGTTTGTGTGTCTGAGCGTGTTTGTGTGTCTGTGTCTTGTGCCATGTGTGTGAGTGTGTGTGCATATGTGAATGAAGTGGTAGGGTGATGTGGGAAGAGGGTGAAGCTAGTGAACGGGTGGGTGTGTAGGATGTGTAGGTGGGTATAGTGAGTGACATTTAAAGGAACTTCAAAAACAGGGCAGGTGAAGTTACTTAAAAGAATAGTTATATGGTGTGATATTTTGAGCATAGTTTATCACTTCTGGGATCTACCCAGGTATATACAGTTGAAGTAGTCCTTACCTTTAAAGGAATGGTTACTGAGTATGATATTAGATACAATAGAGATATATTATATGGAAGTGTGGATTATGTCACAGATGTACTCTGCATAACACATGAGTACATATGTTATACTATAAATCGAAGTTGAGGGGGAGTATAATGACATAACCAAGTCTTTTCTCATGGTTTTCTAACATCGTATATAACTCACAATTATTCGTTGATGTAGAAAGTAATGGAGCCACGCGACATGTTCACTTCAATAGTTCAGACTTGGTTTGAATTCACAATAAGAGTAAAACTCTGCCACCATCATGGGATAAAAGAATTTGGATTTTGCCAAAGCGTCCATTACAAGCTCAAGCAACGTTTCTATCAATAATTATAAAAGTGCTAGGGAGCCTGTGTTGCAGTTATCAATTTACCTTATGTCAGCCTAGTCTAACAGGCTATGATCAAAGGTGTCTCAGTAACTACTAAACTAGCCCATCTTATTTTTCAGAGAGGGCATTTATTTGCTTTTAATACACAATATGTCTTTCTTTTTGAGGACAGCAGGTTGTGATTTGAGGCATATCTCGCGGCTAGTTTGCTATGTCTTCAGTTTTTCTTTAACCAGGAGTGCATGTGTAGTAAGAAGTTTGCTTCCCAGCCACATGGTTTCAGATTCAGCTCCACTGCGTGACACCTCGGGCAAGTGTTTTCGACATTAGCCTCATCCCGACTGAAGTCTTCTAAGCAGATTTTCTTTCGAAAACTGAAAGATGCCATATATATATATATATATATATATATATATATATATATATATATATATATATATATATATATATATATATATATATATATGTATATATATATATAAATGTAGAAAAGTAATGAGCGCGTGCGTTACATAAATGATATTTTCAGGATTAGGCGAAAAGACAACAAACGGAAAATATAACATACCTGTATATATATAGGGAAAGTAAGAAGAAAAAAAGCGAAAATGTACATTGAATATCCACAAAATAAAGGCTTTTTTATGAAAAGTAGCGATAAATAATTACAATTAGATGAACTGAGGTAGAATTAATAGTGGACAACAATGACGACACCGGTTTGACTTTGAATCTCTTTAACAATTCAAAATAATGAATTTAATTCCTTTTAATTCTACATCAGTTCATCTACTTATAAAAAAAGCCTTCATTTTCTTGATATTCAATGTGCATTTTCGCTATTTTTCTTCTTACTTTTCCCACATCTTTTCCACGTGTAGTTTCTATTTTCTTTTTGAAACATATTTCTATTATATATATATATATATATATATATATATATATATATATATATATGTGTGTGTGTGTGTGTGTGTGTGTGTGTGTGTGTGTGTGTATGTATATATATGTATGCATGCATGTATGTATGTTTGTATGTATGTATGTATGTATGTATGTGTGTGTGTGCTTGTGTATAGATATATAAAATTTTAAAAACGTGTAGTAAATAGATATACGAGCATATACTAAATACACAGACGAACGGAAAACACAGAGGGTCACCGACTTCTCTTCAGTTATCGGCCAGAGGGTCGAGCGCAATTTCGGTCATTATCGATAATATTGCTTCCACTTTGGAGGCACCGGCAAGAAACTTGCCGAGAATGGGACCAAAACATAACAAAACGAGATGGGCTCGAGACGAGACCGCTAGACGAGGGAAAAGACAATAAACAGAATAAAGGCTTAGGGCTACATATATATCCTTGCTATTATGTTAAACTGTCGTATGTCCAAATTTGGCCAAATGCATTTTTTTCAATATTTTATTTTTGCTTGCAGTAGTTGGTTCTTTTGGTCAAACCATTGCATCTCTAGCTGCTTCAGATGTCAAGATATCACAATATATCAAAGTGTAGTACAACGGTTTTGCTATGGAATGGCGAAACCATCTTTTCATTTTCTGAAAAAGCAACGTTTTAGACTTACGACACTTTTGCATAATAGCAACGATATATATATATATATATATATATACATATATATATATATATATATATATATATATATATATATATATATATATATATATATATATATATATACATACATGCACCTATACATACAGGTGGATGTCGGTATGCACATACCTGTACGTATATATGCATATACTCATTTACTATTTGTTTTTACATGATTGAACGCAGCGTCTCTCAAAAAAATTGTAAGTAGTTTTCGTAAACTTATCCTCCGACGCTACTCTATCTCTTTCTCTTTCCTTTCTCCCCCCCCCCCCCTCGTTCTTCCTCTGTACTACTACGTATCTCGCCTTACCCCTCTTGTTCTTCCTCTGTTACTACTACGTATCTCATTTTCCCCCTCGTATTTCCTCTCTTTCTCTTTTCCTCTCGTTGCTCACCTATTCTTCTACTTCCTCCCTCTCTTTCTCCCTCTACCACTCTCTCTCTTCCCTTTACACCGGCATGGTCACATGCTTCCGGTCAATAATCCTTTCCTTCCTTGGCTTTCGCCAAGCAACGCACGCCACCACTTTGTCTCTCTCGGTTCCGTGCCTCATCGCGTTCATACACACATAATTTTTCTCGTCTGGCCGTAAAGCCTTTTCTGTTTGTTTTCCTGTCTTGTTTTTTGTCCGCCACTACATTCCTCCACGGCTAGATTTAATTTGCGTATACAAATTTAATCTGCGATCCATGGGACGAGCCGTTTTAACGATGCGTCCTGCCCGAAGCTCGTCGAAACGCCGGTGTTAAAACGTGGGTAGCTGATGAAGTAGAATGTTCTCTATGTGGCTCGTGTGTTCTCGTCTACGTTTGTTTGCAATGTCCTGTACCCAGATATGCACCTATACATACAGGTGGATGTCGGTATGCACATACCTGTACGTATATATGCATATACTCATTTACTATTTGTTTATATATATATATATATATATATATATATATATATATATATATATATATATATATATATATATATATATGTGTGTGTGTGTGTGTGTGTGTGTGTGTGTGTGTGTGTGTGTGTGTGTGTGTGCGTGTGTGCGTGTGTGTGTGTGTGTGTGTCTGTGTTTGTCCCTCACTACTGCTTGACAACCGGTGTTGGTGTATTTACTTCGTGGTTCAGCAAAAAGATACCGATAGCATAAGTACCAGGCTCGGATCTGATTTGACGGGCACCACTTGTTTTCTTAACGAAACACTTTCAAACTTGTGATACAAGTAGAATGTGTCATATAAAACATCTTTTTCTCTTAGCTTTCTTAATAAAAATTTATATATTGCAAGTTATTTCATGTTAAAGTCGTCGTATTTCTGTACTTTCAACCAATCACTGACGTCTATTCAGCTGAATACAGTTACTGCTGTTTTTGTAAACAATAATTTTTGCCGGTGTCAAGAACGTTATTCCCTGTTAATTATATCGTTATTCCCTAGTAAGGGTTTAAGGTTTTAGGGTTAGGGTTCGGGTTTTATAGTTAGGGTTTGGGTTAGGGTTATGAGTTATAGAATTTTAGGGTTAGGGTTATGGTTATGAGTTATAGGGTGTTAGGGTTAGGGTTATGAGTTATGTTATGGCAAAAATAATCATAACCCTAACCCTAACCCTAAAACTAACCCTAACTCTAAAACCCTAACCCTAACCCTAAAACCCTAAAGCTAAAACCAGTGCAAATGCACGAACGGTGTTATAAATAACAGTACCGCCGATAGTTGTTGTTGACAAACAACGGCACTAATTTTATTCAAGGGAAAAGATCCCACGGCACTGTTGTTTACATTCCACGGCAGTAATTGTTTTCACCTCAATAGACGTCAGTGATTGGTTGAAATTACCGAAATACGACAATTTTTTACATGAAATAACTTTGAATACAAAAATTTGTATCTGTTCTATAACACAAAATATACAAGTACACGAAGTTTGAAAGTGTTTCGGTACCAAAAACAACATAAAACATAAATGAAAAGTGATTCCCGTCAATTCAGAAAGATCCCCAGGCTCTAACAAAAACTAAAAAAGTACCAGGGTCGATTCGATCAACTGAAATTCTCCAAGGCATGGTAGTAGTCTAAAGATAAGAAGATATAGTTCATCGCAGTCACATTTTAGCCAAATCATCGTCGTTACTCTTCGTCAGAAATTTAAAAAATGACGATATTGACCTTTATTTGAAGATTACCTGAGTGGTGGGTGGGGAGCGGCTTTCTTCCGCTCTGATTATTTCACCCTTTCTTTTATACTAACTCTTGTTTCTTTTATTCTCCTCGTCTTATTTTCTCTCTCTACTCTCATTTATCTATTTCTGTCTTCTAATCACTCCCTATTTTCTCTTCCTACTTTCCCCCCCCCCCCACTTCTTTTTCTTCACTTTTTCCCCATCTACTTTCATTGCACTCTCCGTCTTTCTTCCCCATCTCCAATCCTCTTTATGTATTTCAGTATCATTCTGTACCCACCCCGTCGCCACACCCTTCCTTCCTCTGCCTGTCATCTGATGTCTAACTTCTGTATATATATATATATACATATATATATATATATATACATACATACATACATACATACATACATACATACATACATACATACATATATATATATATATATATATATATATATATATATATATATATATATATATATATATATATATATATATATATATATATATATATATATATATATATATATATATATATACATATTCTTATCACTGCAAAGACGGCCTTCATCAGGTAACTGAATGCTACACGATATCTACCCGTTCTCTATTCGTGGCACGTCATTTGTACACATATATAACTTTCATGTCACTTATCTGTCGAGTGTAAGATAACTAAAGCAGTGTACATCCCACCACACCACTCCAGCTCCGAGACACAGAGACATACATTGTAAGTATGTCCTGTTGTGGAACCTATCTTCTCGATTTCCGTTGGATCCGATTACTGGCGAGGAGGGACAGGACAACAACGAATACAAGAATGTTAATACGAATCAAAACAACAAAAATAATAGTTGCAACAGTAATATCGAGTATAGCAGCAACAACAATACCATGGGTTTGTTCGATCACAGCTGACCTCTGGCTATATACCAACGAGTATTAAGAATGAAGAGCTCTGTCTTGTAAACAGCGTGTAGACATTCGCGCACGCGTGCATGTGTAAATGTGTGTTTACGTGTGCACGTATGAACTTAAACATACAGGCTTTGTGGAGACGGATGGGAGATATGTAAAGGCATATGTAGGCATGTACGTGTATGGGTGCCTGTGTGTACGTACGTAAGTGCTAGTCATACTGGTCTCATTTGATAAGCGACAAAAGTCGTATATTTTTGGAATAGAGACATCCATTACTTTCCTAAGTGTAAATAAAGTGAAATGGATTCAAAGGACATTGGAAACCACGTTAGGGATTGGAGTCACCGAGTCCTTGTCTCTTATATATGAGCTTAGTGTTGACTTGAAAAATACCGTTAATGTTCTTAAATGTCACACAACCCGGTTTTACCAAATCCTAAAATAAAAAAAAAATTGTTAATGGTTCAGTTTGAATAGGTAAGGCGCTACCTATAATGCCCTTCTTGGTTCCTGAAACTAGTGGTTAGAAGGAAGAAAGTTATACGCAGGCCAGACACCTTGCTTATATGTTTGCAACATAATGTACTCTGTTAGAGGTACTCATGAGCGAGAAGGTAGTATTAAATCGAGCTTCAGTTTAAAACTACCCCACCAAAAAGTTCCTTCGACGGTCGGCTCGAATAGGTTCAAACCCGAAACCACATGGGTGCCAAGTAAACTTCTTAACCACACAGCTACATCTGCACATTTTGATTTTTTCGAGTCAAGCTTCAAATCATTAAGATATGGAATATATACTTCATACTGTTATTGTCGAACCATTACCATAACATGTATGTAGTACTCACTAATGAATTTATTTTGTCTTCTGTTTAAGTCAAGACCATATTAGTAGCACTACAGGCTCTTGGGAAATTCCATGCACAGGGTCGTGTAGCATTTATTTATAGACCGGAAACCATGGCATATACAGATTAGAATTAAGCCTAGTCTCGTGAGCCCCTTGTTTTAACCATTGGTTTTAGACTCGTGAGCACAACTGGTTTTAATCATTGGACTGCGGCCAAGTTGAGGCATCGCCTTGAAGGAGTTAACTGAACAAATTGACCACAGTACTTTTTCTAAAGTCTAGTATTTATTCTACCACTCTCTTTTGCCTTACCGCTAATTTATGGAGACGTAAACACACCAACACCGATTATGATGTGGTGTGGGGGAGAAACAGAACTCAGACACAAAGACACACACACACACACACACACACACACACATACGACGGATTTCTTCACAGTTACCGTCAACCAAATCCCCTCACAATGCCTTGGTTGGCCTGAGGCAATAGTAGAAGACACTTGCCCAAGGTGCCGCGCATGCGACTGAGCACGAAATGACGTAGTCGCAAAGCAAGATTCTTTTATATTTTACAGCATTTTCCATCATGTAAACGACTTTTCCGCTTGATCTACTATTGATGAATACTAAACTTTTTAACACAAGAAATCGCCTTCCTCAGCAAGTTACTGTGCTGCTTGTAACAGTTGTCTGCTTAGTGGTCACTGTCCTGGAAAGTCATTAATACACTAAGTCAGACTACATCTAAACAGCAATTTTAGGTCAAAATCCTACAATATTTTAACTGAATATGTCTTTAAAGCATGTTTTTACAAGCATAAACATTCTTTTATTCACCTCAACAGAAAATTTTTGGCAGCCCTTTACATGTATATTTGGTTCTTGAGAGTGTTAAGTTTACAAACGCTAAAAGTTTGGATATGAGAGTTATGTAAGAGAGAGAAAAAAAGACAGAGTCTGAACGAAACAATTCTTTTATAGCTTGTGATTATCCTGCAGTAGGAGTAGATTGCATTCAGATATATGTGTGTTATTCCCAAAATATTTGGAGCCGATATTTGACTGCGTTCTTTAAAATCACATGCACAATTGCCAACATACATAACTTTATGTATCTCCAAACACACACACACACACACACACACACACACACACACACACACATGCACGTGCATACTCACGCACAAATATGTATGTTTTTATTTGCTTTAAGCTTCTTTCCTTTACAGAATTCAAGCCGGAGTTTGTGGTTACCTGAATTGGTTGATATATGCATATATGCGTGTTGTGTATATGCATGTACATATGGATAAAATTGCACTCGTGGGTATGCCTGTTACAACAGAACAGAAGTGTGTATGTTTCCTTATTGTTTATATGAATTTATAAGGAATGTGCATGTATTCCAAGTGTATATAGGGTTGTGTGCATATGTTCACTCAGGAACTCCAAATGGAGAATCCTGGTAATGTTTTACGAATTTTTACCGTTCCTTTGATCGACTCTATTTGGAGAATGTGAATCAGTCTGCTCTGAATTTTTTTTTTTTTTTTTTGAGAACCCAACCAATTCTAGGTTTTGATGCAGATTAACCAAATGCACATATGACAATAGGGACAAATAAAAATCTATAAACAGGATATAAAATCTGTTTCCAATCAGTTCTCCATAGACGTTCTCCTTTTCCCCAATTTTTGAAGAGACATTCACATTTACATATGTCTGCATGCGTAACACATACAAACATACATACACATCCATGGCGCACGCATACAGATACACACACTCACATAACACACACACACATACATATTCCCATTTCAGTCTTTCAGTCTTCTGTATTTCTTCATTTTACCTCTTCCATAGTGAAGAAAATCGCGGACTGAAAGTGTCGTTTCAGTTATATTTATTTCTACATTTTATAAAATACTTCCGAGATTGAGTAAAATGATCAAAGATTAAAGACAAAAGATCAGAGACAAAAATCAGAACCAATTATAATCGAAGGGTCTTCTATAAGTGAAGTAAGTGATAAGAAAACTGCTGGAGAATCTGTGCCACAAAAAGATGAAATAATTGAAGAAGGTTCCTAGTCTTTAAGACAAATTTTTAATTTTGATAAAACGAGGCTGTTCTAGAAGAAAATACCAAAATAGATCCTTTAGATGAAGAATAGAGAAATGATTAGCGAAATGAAAGTTTCTAAAAGTGAATCACATTGTAATTATTATACAGTGATGTAATCACTGACTGTTTTATAAAGCAATGGTTTATTAATAGAACTGTTAATCTATATGCAACGAGGTGACTGAATAAAAATAACCCCAGTTCATTGACGTGCAAATAAAATAGCTTAGAAGACTGCAACAGCAAATGTAAACTGATTTTTCAAAACTGTTCTTGAAGCTAAATTTATACAAAAGGAAATGAAATTGATTTCAAAAGTTTATTATGAATTTATGACTTTCCTTTATACTCGTGTGATTTACAAATATCTAATATTAAATGTTCACTTTAAAATAATGGATGATATTGAAGAAAACCACTTTACAATTTCAGAGGCAAGGAAAAAATATTCTTCATTGTGCTACGATAATTTGTAACAGCATTTCCACATAGGAACAATACATTTAAAATGTTCTAGTTTATCTTACTGGTCTCAGTAGTTATTTCAGGTTGGGACTTGTTTTAATGATATCTTTTTGGCGAATCACCAAGTTACGAGATATAGTGATGCAACAGTAATACAGATTTCGGCGTAAACCTAACATGGACACAGGCTCGTCCACACACTCCCTCTCACACACGTACATTTACAGTCGCAAGATTAAGGTCGCATCCCCAAATTAGAGGGAGGTAACATGAAGTAAGAGATGAGTTCAGACAGAGAGAAAATGAAACTACTATTGTCAGCTATAAAAGATTAGCAAAACGAAACTGTTATTAAACTTAAGTGTATAATTCTCCTGTTGAAAATCATCAATTCAGTTTAAAGGGTACCAAATAGGTATATGATTGTATAAATTGAATCAAGCTTAATTCTTGTATAAATGACGTTAACCGAATTTATCCAATGACTTGATAAAGCCGTTGTTGTTAGACTTAATTACAATAGATTTATTACAGTTTTTTATCCAAGTTTTTATAAATATACTATTGTTGTGAACGTCAATCAGTTCATGGACTTATGAAATTCCACGTATCGTGAAAAGTTATTGATATATATTAAAAACAATTCATGGAATTCTTTGGTAAATGACTTGAAATTATAATTAATGTTTTCATTCTTATCAGTTTCCATAAATCACAGCAGACAACAGACAACAGGCAACATTATTAGTTGTACTTAAATTACATGTGTATAAAAAAGTTATAATCAGGTTGTAACGACGTGAACGTATTCAAACTGCTTTAATTTATCTTGTTTACATATCCTTAAATCAAGTCTCAAAACTATTCTAAACTTTAAAAAAATAAATATAATTATTTGATATGATTATTGACAATGGAGTGAATTATGGAAATTAAAAATATTATTTACTAGATTTACCTCTCTTTGACCATCAGTTTATATTCGTTTTTCTATTAAGATCTATAATAGACAATATTTCTTTCTTCGTTTTATTTACTTTCTTTTCAAACCTCCAAAGGTTTTTAATGAATTTACAGCGTCGATTGCTTGTCGCTACTTAACATCCTAGGTTAACAACTCTACTTAGTTACTTTACGATATTGTAAGCATTTTCAATATGTTCATGTCGTTACAACCTGATTAGAACTTTTTTATACACATGTAATTTAAGTACAACTAATAATGTTGTCTGTTGTCTGCTGTGAATTAATGTAACTTGGCCCTGAAGAGATGAAAGGCCCTATTTTCTTATCTCAGACAAGAGTGAGTCGGGATCTTGCATCAAAATGCGCATAGGATAATAAACAAGTTTTATTAATATATAGGATTGCGTCTTGGCTCTTATTTCAACTGATATGCACCCAAAATTGTATCATCTATATGAAAGTCTTTATATTTAAACAAAGTATAAACAATTTTTCAAGTGAGAATTTTGCTACTTTGATAATAAATACAATATTTTACCAAAATATTTGGTAGAGATTTTAATATACAAATATATATATATATATATATATATATATATATATTTGTATATTAAAATCTCTACCAAATATTTTGGTAAAATATTGTATTTATTATCAAAGTAGCAAAATTCTCACTTGAAAAATTGTTTATACTTTGTTTAAATATATATATATGAGTAAAAATAAATACAAAAAAAGGGTTTTGTATGATCGTGTATAGAGGAATATATTATTTTATTTAAAAGAGTTCCAACTCTGTCTGTTTTTTTATGTTTTATTTATATTCTTGTAAAATTAATGTGGGATATAGAATATGGACTATATAATATATAATATAAAAATGGATGGTACAATGAAATGAAGTATTGAATGTCTTATTGAATATATGAAATATTGAGTGTTCAATATAAAGGATTAAATATATAAAGGCGAATGCGTATTTTCTATACCTTGTGGTATTTCATCATGGCCGGTATGACAGACTGTAACAGACGTCATACCGGCCATGATGAAATACCACAAGGTATAGAAAATACGTATTCGCCTTTATATATTTAATCCTTTATATTGAACACTCAGTATTTCATATATTCAATAAGACATATTCCATATATTCAATAAGACATTCAATACTTCATTTCATTGTACCATCCATTTTTATATTATATATTATATATTCCATATTCTATATCCCACATTAATTTTACAAGAATATAAATAAAACAAAAAACAGACAGAGTTGGAACTCTTTTAAATAAAATTATATATATATATATATATATATATATATATATATATATATATATATATATCAAGGCACAATAAGGAAATGACTCCCCAGACACAACAGAATATGCTTCAACACATGAAATCCCATAAAAAATCTTGCAAACCAAATCCAAAAACGAAATATATATATATATATATATATGCCTTACATCATTTCGTATTAAGGAGAATTGTCGATGTTTTATTTAAATATTGATCATTCAACACGCATGGAGATAAAAAATGTTTAACTGTTCTTCTCCCTCTCTCTGTCTATATACATAACTTGCCGTTACCGGCCTAACGGCAAGTTAGAAGCGTGTTGAATTGTGAACGAAGAAACATGACTTCTTCCTCTTTATTTTGAAATATTGTGTACCTTGAATTACGAATTGATGTGGATGAATTAAAGTAAATACATTTTAAAGTAATGCATATTGTTTTCACAAAAAATATGGAATATGCAGCTGAAGAATGGGATCTTTGTGATTTGACGCCCAACACTTGTTTTCTTAACGAAACACTTTCAAACTTGGGACACTAGTAGAATGTGTCATACAAAACAACTTTTTCTCTTAGCCTTCTTAACAAAAAATTGTACATCGCAAGTTATTTCATGTTAAAGTTGTCGTATTTCTGTAATTTCAACCGATCACTGACGTCTATTCAGCTGAATACAGTCAGCGCTCTTTCGTAAACAATCATTTTTGGCCGGTCATAAAAATGTTATTCCCTGTGACATATTTCATCCGGTTTAATCGTAATTTATACGCATATATTGTTTATATAATAAATTACGCTGTGCGTATCTGTGTGTGTATATTTTTGCCATAACCTCACTCATAACCCTAACCCTAACCCTAACCCTAACCCTAACCCCAACCCTAATCCTAACTCTAAAACCCGAACCCTAACCCTAAACTAGAGTTTGATTTGAAGAAGATTTGGCTGCTATTTCTAGGAAATGAAGCACTTGGTGCAGGTGTATTAATAATTGTGGCAGCTCCAATAACAAGTGCAGGCAATATTCAAGTATTTTGATGGCTTTTTCCGCTTTGTTTACGAACAGTCTAGTTAATCGGAAATGTCAGAACTAACGGGGATTAATACCATATACACCGTCACAGTAGTAACTGTATTCAACTGAATAGACGTCAGTGATTAGTTGAAATTATCGAAATAAGACAATTTTTAACGTGAAATAACTTCGAATACAAAATATTTTATCTGTTCTATACCACAAAATATACAAGTATACGAAGTTTGAAAGTGTTTCGGTACCAAAAACACTACATAAAAAAATGTTGCCCGTCAAATCATAAAGGTCCGAAGAATGTAATGCGTACTAAATCTGAATTTAAATAATTTTTTAAAATTGATTTATTTAGTTTGTACCTTAAACATGAAGTTGTCCTGTATTAACCACGCTAACTTTAAAATAGACTTAATTCATTTCGCCTGTCTTACATCATTTCGTATCAAGGAGAATTGTCGATGTTTTATTTAAACATTGATCATTCAGCACACATGACTGCTCTTCTCCCCCTCTCTATGTCTCTCTCTCTCTCTCTCTCTCTCTCTCTCTCTCTCTATATATATATATATATATATATATATATATATATATATAAGCAATGTTAATTCTCTAAATGAAGTATTAACAGTAACTGCACGATAAAGTGTAGTATATTGCCACTTAAGTGTGGCTGACCCCTAGGGGTGGATGTTACTGTTGCTTTTAGCCCCAGGAGATGTCCTCCTGGGGCTAAAAGCAACAGTAACATCCACCCCTAGGGGTCAGCCACACTTAAGTGGCAATATACTACACTTTATATATATATATATATATATATAAATATATATATATATATATATATATATATATATATACATATGAAGTCATATAAAGAAATGTAAAAGAATAAAAGAATGGATTTACAGGCGAACAAATTGTATTGCTGGCGTCGAAGATATTCAATAATTATAGTAAAAATAAAATAATAAAATACTAAACTCGCGAAGTAAAAGTGTTAAAGGTTATTATCATGTGTGTGTTCGCGCGCGCGCGCGCGGTGATTGCTTCATTTTCAAAAACGACTGCCGTCTCGCTGAGCTTCAACGTTGCTAATGGAATTTCTGACATTCCGTACATGACCTTTCAGATGACTATTCAGTCCCGCTACAGATTTGTATAGTTTGAAGTATACGTGACAGACGAGAGTTCTAACTTCCACAGGACTTTGAGATATGATCCCTGTGAATTGCTATATGTCTATTCAGACCCGAAATTGACATGCAAGTATTTTCACACTCATATGCACCAGACACACACAAACATACACTCCACTTCACATACATTAATTTTATTGAAATGCTTACATACATATTTAACGATGACAGAATATTCGTTCTCCTAAAAAAAGTGGCATAGTATAGCAATAATCCTGTTCAATTGCAGGGACGTACCTGAGAGAGAGAGAGAGAGTTGGGAGGGGGAGGGATAATAAATGACTCGGAGAGTTGTTCGAAGGTCATTGCGAAGAGATGGGTGGTGTGGGGGAGAGATAAAGGGAAGGGTATCAAGATGTACATTAATCTCAACTTTGGCATTATACTAATGCTAAAGGGAACTTGAATCACCCTGTTCATACAAGTAAAGTCACGCACACACTAACAATATATATATATATATATATATATATATATATATATATATATATATATATATATATTGTTAGTGTGTGCGTGACTTTACTTGTATGAATATATATATCAATTTAAATAAGAGCTATAACGCGATCCATCGTAAAAACTTGTTTAATGACCTATGTACATTTCGATACAATATCCCGGCTCACTCTTGTCTGTGATGAAAAATGGTATCTTGTATCTCTTCAGGGTCGAGTTTGATTAATTCATAGCAGACATATATTTATATATATATAAAGTAGTTGTATGCTGTCAGCTTAATGTGACAGTCCCATGAAGGGAATAATACTACTGCTATTTAGCCCTAGGAAGCAGCACCGCTTCCTGTCGACCTTGACACATTTCCTATGTCCTTATGTTTACAAGGAGGAGACAAGCACGTCCATCCAGCTAAGCCTGCATCTCAGAGACTAGTTTCTGACTCTTTGCTCATCATCAGTCTGGAGTAACATGACCTGCTAGTCGGAGATGCCTGTCAAGCTCTCGTAAACACAAAATAATTCTAGTGAAATACATTCACTGATTTCAAAAATAGAAATAATACATTTCTAAATCTCTCAGAGAGATTTATGCAGTAGTGATACGATAAAGTTGTTGTATGTTGTCAACTTAATGTGACAGTCCCATGAAGGGAATAATACTATTGCTAGGAAGCAGCACCGCTTCCTATATATATATATATATATATATATATATATATATATAGATAGATAGATAGATAGATAGATAGATAGATAGATAGATAGATAGATAGATAGACAAGCAGATATTTATACACACATATATTTATTTATATTTTTATTTTGGCCACTGATAAGATCATTAATTGATTTTATCCTTAATTATGTATGCATATCTATTTATTTATTTATTCATTCCGATCCTGATATTTACTGCGGTATCATTTTGATCAGATACGTACGAGGCTGAGATGAATAGTTGTATTTGCCTCGTATATACGTGTGGATATATGTATATATTTGTATATATATGAATGTATTTGTAGGGATATGTTTACATATTTATATTTATGTACTTCTGGTATATTCTACTGATGACAGTAAAGTAATTTGTTTTACTAAATCAGAAATCGGACGATCAAGAATTGACCCCCAAATTTTACGAGATCTCTTTTATTCATTTGCTCGCTTTCAGCCTTGTGTTAATGGAATGTAATTTGAAGTGGTTTTTGAGTCTTTTGACATCTACCTCTAGCATGTAGCTACTGTTTCTCAGTACCCCTAATTATAAATATATCTATATAATTACATATTTATATTAGTGTTTACCTGTATGGTTTTTATTACATGCTGGCCACTGATAAGATCATTAGTTGATTTTATCCTTAATTATGTGTGCATACATAAAATACATACATACATACATACATACACACACACATACACGCACACACACATACACGCACACACACACACACAAACACACACACACACACACATACACACACACACACACATGCACATATATCAGTCTGTATGTATGTAATTACGCAAATGAACATGTAAAAGAGTGAAAAGTCAACTCTTGGACAGCCAAGTTCATAGCATTATTTCGAGTTACAGTTTTTCACTGACGCTTTTGGGAAAATTTTATACATCAGAAGACAAGTTTTAGTGTCACCTAAAATTAATATGGCAGATCACCCGTTAAGAGATCCGTCTAACACTGAATTGTTATATAAACGTCATATACTACGTGTTACCTGGGTTGCTTCTGCATTTTCAGATCGTGCATAGAGCTTCATAAATATACTTAGCTATATGGAAATGACGCCCATAATCTATCGGGACTTTGTGTCATTTATTTACAGTAAATCCTTTTGAGAGAGCAGATCTGTCCCTCTTGGTAATATCTCACCAAACGGGAGTTGAATTAAATGTTGATAAAATACCTTTCGTCATATTTATAAGGTAACTAAATTGCAGTGTATCCTTTATTATTATAGCTAAACAGAAAGAAAACGACCGCAATAGAGAAATCATACAGAGATGCCTACGAACTGAAGGTCCTTCATTTGACTGTCGCTTATCTTTCTGATGGGATACCTTCTTGTATTTAGGGTGATAGAGGGGCAACTATCAGACCAAATATCCAACAGTTATTGAGTCCACTTCCTGGTGAGTTCGTTCTTGCATAATATCATTCTATGGTTGATAATGTTCATAGGTGGCATATACAAGGCCAAATTTATTTACTATATCGTACCCTAAAAATTTGAGTCCTTGTGCCAATATTAAAAAATATATTATCGCACTTATGTTTTAAGAAGTTTGGGAGGAAGAAAAGAAAATTCGTAAGGATCTGTATTGATTAAGCTTTTA
>NC_142940.1:27074743-27079743 GCF_046866305.1 Octopus bimaculoides
TCATCTAGAAGAAATGTGCACTTGGACCGATACAACTTGGCACCAGTGTCGTCACAGGCGTTGAGTGGTCTTCTTGCTGTAGGAATGTCCAGAAGTCTCTAAACTATAACACTCAATGGGGTCTGTTGCTCAACACGATACCAAAGCTTACCTTGCGTTTGGGAAATAATGAGAGATGAGTGGAACGTGTCCATAAATCCACTCTTTTGTTTTGTGCTCATGCTGAGAAGTTTCGAATCTTCATAGGAAAACTTCAAGGCGATGTTGAAGCTCCGAGTTCTGACTCTGTACCGAAGAATAGTCTCTACACATGAATTCTAATAGTGTTACTTTCGCTGCTTTTTTTTTTTTGTTTTGTTATGTATATTATACACCTAAAATAAATTTTAGATAAACGGAAAAATCCAAATTCGCCCGTCAGCAAATGTGTAACTGAGTATTGGTTCCCACAACTTCGTAAAGGAGATGAGAGCCTTGAAGATAAAGAAGATTGCAGAGAATAATATTTGAGGCTATTATTGTAGAGTGCGCACACAAAACGACTCAGAGAGTTGCAGAGTTAAACGTTGACCGACATTTGCTTAACATTAGAAAACTAAGGAAAACCCAATAAATGAGCGCTGCACGAGCTACACAAAAATCCTTTTTTTAAAATTGTGGTTACGAAATTTGCTATGTGCTGCTTTTGTGCAACAAAAGCGATCTATTATTTCTTGGTTGTATTGGAACATGAGGCGAAAAATAGAATCTTTGCATGCAGCGATCGTGATCTTCCCAGTGGCCAGATCGTGGTAAAACGCACAAACACTTTCCTAAACTGCATCAAAAGAAGGATTTAGTTACAGTTTTGTGATCGGAACTGGAATCATCTACCACTATGCCTCTTATCTTTGCCTCATAGGAATATAAAACAAACATTAAATATTGAACATATAAATCATACTTTCTCCTTCTAGTATGACCATATTATGGAAGATATAATCCAAACTCAGAGATTTTTTGTTGTTTTTTTAAAGAATAATTTGTGCTATATAGATCACGTCGAACTAGCACTGGAATTAATCAACTTCTAATGTCTTCCAATAGGTTCTAATTTTAATCTTTCTTAGCTAACAGTAGACCGTTATATTATATAATATACAGCATTTAGTTTCGGTTCAAATATCACCACAGTCAGCATTGCCTTTCAGTTCTTTGGATTCGATAAACTAACTGCCCAGACATAAGCAACGTTCAATGAAATTGATATTTCTTTTTCTCTAAGAATATTTGATGTTAGGCCAATGTTAAGACAGGTTATTATTGTTGTTTTCCTTATTATTATTATTATTATTATTATTATTATTATTATTATTATTATTATTATTATTATTATTATTATTATTATTATTATTATTATTATTATTACTGTTGTTGTTGTTGTTGTCGTCGCTTTTTTCATCTCAGACTATCCTTTTCTCCTCTGACACATGTACACAACAAAAACACAAACACACACTCAGACGCATGCACTCATATCTTCACGCGTGCCAATACATGTGGAGGGATTATGAATGAGAGAGTTCACACACAGATTCATATGTACACACAGTACACACAATGTGCGGTTCAATAAGCGGCATTTCGTCCGTCTTCACGTTCTGAGTGCAAATTCTGCCGAGGTCGACTTTGCCTTTCATCCTTTTGGTCCCAATTAAACATTGGGGTCGATATTATCGGCTTACCCACTCCCGCGAAATTGCCGTTGTGTCAATTGACTCTTTCTATGTTGAAAGATGAATGTTTCTCTAAACTATGTATACATACACAATGATATTACAGGTAATAAATGTGAGCAGAATTAAAATTGGTACCGGTTTTTACTCCCCAGTACAACTGGGTATTTATTTTATTGTCAATAATATATATATATATATCAGTTACACACACGCCCGCACACACACACACACACACACACACACACACACACATAAACACACACAATTAAAAATACATAAATATGTATTTTTGTTCAATCCTCAGTAAATCTTCTAAGAAAACATAAGAAAATAAAAGGAATAATTTGTAATCCGGCAATATGACACTAAGAAACTACGTTATCTTGCTACAACAGCACTATGTAACGTAGATAATCAAATACCAATCTAGAATATTTCTGTTCTGGCTGTAAGCAGATTAATTAATATCACACCACTACAACATTAATACTCTAGTACACCAATTACTAGGTGAACGATATTTCTGGAATTTCTATAAACTATTATTATGCCACTAAGATAATATGACACTAATGTACCCCCAGAAACCCAGAATTTATAAATTTAAAAATACAGGTCTCGAATATGTGATTGGTCATTACAACTCTAATGTATGGCGATGCGTATAAACTAAATGTATTGGATCTCGATGCTACGGTGTCTGGTAAGCAGCATTGAGTTAAGTTTGTGTGATAACTTGCTTCTCGAATCTATTGTTAAAGTAATTCGGTATTTCATCATTGAGTTGATGATATATAGCAATAATGTACGAAATTACAATAATATTATTCGAAAGAAATAAGGCACGAGCTGGCAAAGTCGTTAACAAGCAGGGCAAAATGCTTAGCGGCATCCCGTCCCTCCCACGTTCTGAGTTCGAATTCCGTCGCGATCGACTTTACCTTTCATCCTTTCGGGGTCTATAAATTAAGTACCAGCTGAACATTAGAGTCGATTTAATCGACTTATCCCTTTTCCGAAATGCTGGCTCTATGCCAAATTTTGAAATCATTATTATTCGGAAAAAAACTTGTAGCTAGATATTATGATAATGAATAGGCATGCTAGAATTTCAGTATCGTATAATTATAATCTACTACAATAATACTCTTGTGCTTTTCTCCGTCACAGCATATGAATGAGAAAGGAAGGGGTGATGGCAAGAAGGAAGGAAGGGGTGATGGCAAACTGGTAGTGGGATGATGGAGATTCTACTGTGAAAAATATCAAACAGCGTTTCAGAGTATAGTGTGTGTATGTAAAAGGGAGGTCTGTCAATGTGTGTGTGTGTGTGTGTGTGTGTGTGTGTGTGTGTGTGCAATGGAAGAGGGATGGTGAAACGCTAAAAAGAAAAATCAAACAGCGTTTCAACTCTGTGTGTATGTATGTGTGTGCGTGTACAAGGAAAGTATGTGAATGTATGTGTGAACTTGTGTAACATCTCAACAGACAACCACAAAATAACATTGACAAGTGTATTAATTTGATTTACCATCCATATTCTATGTGTTTTGTTAAAAATAATTATTACAATCACACACACCTACACAAACATATACATATACAAACTCATTGGAGAAAATAAATTGCCTGAGTGTATCAAGAATATAAAACGACTGCAGTTGAAAGGTATATTATAAATACACATTTTAATTTAACAGTTTATACATTCCTTAATTTATTTATATTAAGAAATTTGTACCCAGTGTATTTTAATATGGTGTTCTTTCAGTAATTAACGATGATCGTTGTCACATCTCAAAATACAACCACGAGACAACATCGAGAAGTGTATTAATTTGAATAACCATCCATAGTCTATCTGATGTGTTACAAATAATTATTACAATCACACACATCTACACAAACATATACATATACTAATTTATGAGAGAAAATAATTATTGCCTGAGAATATCAAGAATATAAAACGACTGCAGTTGAAAAGTATATTATAAATAAACATTTAACAATTCATATGTGTGCCTAATTCATTTATATTCAGAAATTTATGTAATAAATTTTGAATAAGGAGTTTTTACAACATCAACTATAAGTCACGGACTGATTTTTGTGGCTTTAAATCGTATGAGCTTAGGTTGGTTTCAGTAATGGAGAGCGGAATTGAAAGGATACGTCGCTTCGAAAAAGTTGGTATTTACTTGCCAGCTCCCGTCATTAGTCAAGGCCAACTTTATGTGACCTTAAGTCGTACAAGAAGGAAGGAAAGCTTTAAAATTCTTTTAAAGGAAACAAGCAGCCAAAGGATATTAGTTGCGGGTAGATTTTTCACAAAAAGTTTGGTAATAAAATAATTATTAAGCTAAAAACTTGTACCTTATGATATATAAAATATTACAATTAGCCGTCATTTTTTGATGGCACGGGGCCAGATAGTTATGTTATAATAATGCAGTGACATATTTGACCAGGGTCATCATTTTGGTTGCCATAGTCCCGACGTTTCGGCCGTTGGTGCAATGAGGTGGTGGCTATAAGCGTTGACTAAAGCTCAAGTGTGAAATGTAATAGTTTTACTAGTAGACGTGACTTCAATTCCCGTTCCAGTCAATAAGATATATACCCTGGCTCAAGGGGAATGGGCAGGCGACATAACAAATAGAAAACATAACTAAAAGAAGAATATCTTAGTTGTGAACAACGGAATGGCAGCAATCTCTCCTCGTATATTAAATAAAGGTTCTAAATTTTGTGAACATTACAGAATATGATAGGTAACTGAAGCTGTTTGGAGGGTAGACGAACGGGATGTTGTGAATATAATAAACAAGATGAAACAACAGACCGAATATATCTGTGTATCATAATGATAATTCCTCATCCCAGAAATTCTGTCCTAAAATTATTATTGGTAGTAAGGTATTCAATAATATAGCACTAACCTTGTACTTAAGATTCGAGCTGCCTATGGACATTTGTATGTCATCATTATCACATTAAGTTATCATGATACTTAGCTATTTGTGCACAGTACTTAATTAAAGATAAAGCACAGCTGAGCAATACGCTACACCATATTAAAATACACTATACGACACTCCATTACCTTACACCATCCTGCAATAAACTCATAAAGAAAAGAAAGAAGAAAAAAGAAAAAGAAAAAAGAGCCAAGGGCTCATAAGTCCCGTTTCCCGGATTCTGTGGCGTATATATTTACCCCCACTTCCTGGATGGGACGCCGGATTACTCTTTTTTGCAGGATTACTCTTTTTTGTCAGC
>NC_142940.1:27082243-27087243 GCF_046866305.1 Octopus bimaculoides
CATTGTTCTGTTGCTTTGTTTGGTGTTTCCCTAATATTCGGCACCTCACCCAGCTGGCCACCAGCTAATAGTGGTGTGTGGGGGTATATGAGGCAAGGTGTGTGTGTATATGTGTGTGTGTGTGTGTGTGTGTGTGTGTGTGTGTGTGTGTGTGGAAGAGTGCAGTTTGTCATTCTGAGTCGAGGGTGTGTTTATGTAAGACTACAGTGAAAATAGAGCAGGTGTGAAGATAGTATGGAGTGGAGGAGAGAACGACAGACACGCTGAGAGACGGGAGGCGAGAATCGTTATAGAGTGAAACAGGGTACTGTGAGAGGGGTTTTCATCGAGAGAGAGAGAAAGAGATCTAGAAGAATGGGTATTGAGTAAGAGTGATTTAAATTCCACGGTGTGAGAGAGAGAAAGTGAGAGAGAGAACAGAAAAGTGGAGTAGTGGGAGGAAATATGTGGTAGAGAAAGAAGTCAGATATGTGGTAGCAAAACAAAAATTTTTTTAAATGAGGTAGAAGAGAGAAATAAAGAGGAGGAAAGTGAGTAGAGTGGGAGGGAAAGAGAGAAGACCTTAAGAACGAGTGGAAGGTCGAGGAGACAGATATGTGGAAAACTTAGCTTGCGTTTTATTTACGTAAATACTGATATCATATTTCAAAACCGGGAACAACAGACCCGGATTGCTGGTTGGATGTGTAGGTAGGTGATGGGTAGTTGTAATGGGATGTAGGAGGAGGATACAGAACATTGACATAGTACCCGCCTTAAGCCTCCTGTCTTAACAATCCACCCGTCTATTGCTGAGAGGTGGTACTTTTTTCAAACGATTGTAACTATAACATTCATTACTTACTCTGTGGGCGAGCAACGTACAGTTGAGCTAAGAGCCCAATATATCAAGTACGTGACCCGGTTTCAAGTCCTACTTGCAGTCACTTCTCATCACTTCACTTTATATCGCTAATACCCTTTAAAAAGTATAAACGTTACACTGTGTAGATCTCTCTTTCATCGTCCCTCCAATGAATTCTAGTCTTTCTACCTATATATATATATATATATATATATATATATATATATATATATATATATATATATATATATATATATGAAGTTTTAACGTTGTACAATGGAGACAAATAACCTGACAGTGCATTGAGCTTGTAGCCCAATTGAAATCCATTTTAATTTACTTGACACCATTCATCGCTTCATTCCATGAGCAATAGATGTATGTCGCTCTTATCCATACTTTCACCCCAGCCCTTCTAAAGAATTCCACAATCATAGCCCCTGGTGTCAAAGTAAATTCCACGCGAATTTTTCCTAGTTTAGAAAAGCTCTGTAAAAGGCATAAAACAGCCGTCAATTTTATGTAAGAGATTATAAATTTCTCGGAAAACAATGGGATGGCACAGCTGGTAAATGTGTACTTCGAAGTATTGCTATATCTATTTATATGTCAAATCCTACCCAGACCGATGGGTATTTACTTTCATCCCTCCAGCATCAATGATAGCAACAATACACTGAATATACTGACGCCGATTCGATATATAGAACACATCTTTTTCGCTCTAGCTCTGTGAAGGGAGCAAATGTAGAAATCTGAATTACCTTTCAAATTAAAACTAAGCAATTGAACACTTAGTGCTTTTATCTGTGACAAAGCAATTATCCAGTTCATCTAGCTTAATAGCTGCAAAACTAAAGGTCAGTTTCAAAACGTGGGCTGCTGAATAGATAAGGGATTGGATAAATAAAAGAATGGCCAATGGCTCGTACTGTGCCATCAGTAATAACTCTATTTATCCAAGTATCAGCAGACTGTTTGGTCTAACCAGTTCTAAGTATTTATAACGCTATGGTATAGTGTCCACTTCTGTAAACAATAGCAAGTTCACCTTTCGGCTATAGAGGTAAGCAGTAATAGCTTATCGCTCTGTCACATGGGGAAGTGTACCATCTGCTTGAAGGAAACTGGAGGTAAGATCAGCTCTGTAGAGCCTTGTTATGGAGAAAAAGATTAAAATTTTGCCGGTGAGTGCAGTAGTAGCACTGTATATTCGATTTGTGTGTAACTTGGCACACAGGTTCAACATTTTAAGTTCAATGGAAAATTAAAATCTTCAAGCTCTTCTCAGAAGAATTAAAATTGTATGAAGGAAATTTACTGGTATAAATAGAGAATCGAACCAGAGTATAGTTATCCAGCATTTCGTTAACGTTTAGCAGTAGCTCATGTCTGAACATAGTGCAATCAGATCTCTTCCATTACACAATATGGAAACAAAATCTTCAATGGAGATTAAATGCATTTGATATGTTGTGAGTTCGTCCATAGCTTTTCTAACGAAGTAAAGGAGGGCGTTCCAATTAGGCAAGTAAATAAATCTTATGATTTTTCTTTTTACATGAGAGAAACATTAAGTTGTGACGTTCATGCATTTTCTGGGCGATTAAGCTGAAATAAACCACCAACCCTAGACCAGGGTTTCGTTTGTATGCGCTCGAGTATCTATGAAATGACATACTCAAAAAAAATCGTAATTTCCCCACTAAATCGAAACTTTTGAACAAATTGAAGGTGACTAAAAAGATTATGAAAGTGGATAATGACATTTTAGCTATATGAAGAACTTTGAGAATGTAAAGGAAAGAGGTTTCCACTTAGAAAAGTAGTTGGTAAGTTCGGTTCTATGAGATGTTTAAACAGGACATTGTGATCAGCAACAATGCTACAAAAGCAAATTGTATTCGCTTTGGAAAATACTGACGAGGCGAATTCAGAAAAAGTCGAATTACTTAATATGACTGGTACAAATATAATGATTATTTGTTTTGCTCAGAAAAGAGATATTAACGAAAATATTATTTATTCCAAGCACATCAAAGAGGCAAGTTGGTAGAATCGTTGGCACGTTGGACAAAATGCAAAGGGGCATTTCTTCCGATTCTAAGTAAGTGAGTTCAAGTCCTGCTGAAGTCAACTTTACCTTTCACCGTTTCGGGGTAGATAAAACAAGGTAGCAGTATTTCCCCCTCCCTCAAAATTTCTAGCCTTGTGCCAATATTAAAAAGAATTATTTATTCTACGCACAGTCAAATATATTGTAGCAATGTCCAATGGTGAGTGATTAACAGAAAAATTGATTTCATGATATTAAAGCATTAATAAAACATAATCATCCCCAACATCTCGTTTAAAATGACATATTCCCGTAGCGTTTAAAATGACATATTCCAGTAGCGAGTGCCGTCTGGTTTAGATCATAATATGATGAATTTTGCAGTAGGGTTTCAATTCTCAGAAAGCAATATTTACCTACATACACTTCGCATTGCTAACATTATTGAAAATGGTAGGAATATGACAAATTGATTTATATTCTTTCTACCAATAGGATCAATAACCAATTGAAAGATAATGAGGGTTATGAAAAATCAGTGCTAAAATAAATGCAGATATACTTTGTTTATTTCATCACAATTTGAAGTGTGTGTGTGTGTGTGTGTGTGTGTGTGTGTGTGTGTGTGTATTCGTTTACCTTTAACAGGTTTCATATTCATGACAGGAGGTGTGTTCAAGGATTTTGTCGATCAGAGCAACCCTAATACTTATACAAAATGATTAAGTTACAGGACATAAAGTGACACAGTATAAAGCACACACATACACACACGCATGTATCCGTATATATATAAAAGGCAAGATGTGTGTGTGTGTGTGTGTGTGTGTGTGTGTCGGGAATGTAATTTATGCACGTCCACAAATTAGCACGCATGTCGCTCCAATTTTAGGAGGACATTCGTTATGACCCTATCTGCATTTTCGTCAACTTTTTCTCTCAGAGGCACCCGCGTATAGCTGTAAAAATCGATTTTCAACCATAATTTTTAACAATTTTCAAGTCGGAGAAATCAACCATTGTTTACAATAGGAGTTATGTCCCCTTCTAGCGACGAGCAAGTTTTTAAAACTTTTGTTGTTTTTTTTTCCATCGAGGAAAAAAGTGTTTTGTTGATATATGGGAAACACACACACACACATACGAACATGTATGCGTACAAAAAATATGTATGCAATTAGTATACACACGTGCGTGTGTGTATGTGTGTGCGTGTTGCTCATATATATATATATATATATATATATAGTTATTAATATTTCTAAGTCTCTCTAAAGGAGACTACGGCAGCGGTACTGGAAATTAATAGTTATCGCCAAGCCAACATGGCAGTCCCAAAATTAGGACGAAAGCTGCCGTGAATTAGCTCCAAGAAGCCATCGCCTCTAGCTAGCTATGTGACACACGAAACTTGTGTCCTTTATAACCTTCGAACAGGGGAGGTCAGCAGCTCCCCCTTGCTGGTTTGGCATCTGCAGACTAGACTAGTTTCAGGGTGTTGCCCCTTGTCAATGCAGAGCAGCCAAGCTCCAGCCAGGCGGCGCTACTGACTGCCTGTTTGAAGGTTATTTATCTAATTTCAGTGGAATCTATCCACTGGTTTTCAGAAATAGAGTTATTAATATTTCTAAGTCTCTCTAAAGGAGACTACGGCAGCGGTACTGGAAATTAATAGTTATCGCCAAGCCAACATGGCAGTCCCAAAATTAGGACGAAAGCTGCCGTGAATTAGCTCCAAGAAGCCATCGCCTCTAGCTAGCTATGTGACACACGAAACCTACATATACTTAAGACTTAGTTGTGACCTGAACATATCTGCTTCTGACACAGAGAATCGGGAGCCCTTTTGGGCATTCTATTTTCCTTGCTGGAAGGGTTCCCAACCTATGGGTAAAGAGGGGTTAGATGATGGCGGTGGTGTTTTCAAAGGGCTGGCATATGTAACCTGATCACCTCTTCTGATCAAACTCCCAACCCATGCGCTCCCATCGCAATGCTGATTCTGCTCAAATTTGACGTCGATGTTACTTAGTTTGGTTTGAAATAAAGAACTTGATTAACTTAATAATCCCAACTTAATCCCGGGAAAAGCCGGGCTAT
>NC_142940.1:27092243-27097243 GCF_046866305.1 Octopus bimaculoides
TATATATATAGACACACACACACATATATATATACACACACACGTGTGTGTGTGTGTGTGTATGGGCCTGTACATATACATGCTTGTGTGAATGTGTACGTATGTAGACATTATGAACGCAGGTGGTTTTATGTCTATGTTTTGTGAGAATATGGTTGCGTGCATTTTTAATCTTTTATATTTTTTCCTACCTATTAGAGTAACTTTCCATTTATTCATCGGTTTTTTATAGCGTCTATTGCCATTAAGAGCCGATGAGAATGCATCGTAGCTCTTAGCTTCGGCATTTGAAACTCCGAGTACTATTATGACAACTTACTGATTGTCCTATACATACATACATACATACATACATACATACATACATATATAGTAGCTGGTGTACCCAGGGGTAAAGATGTTCTATTGAAACGCCTTATTATTCTGATATAAGAAAGCAATTTCGTTACAACTGCCACAAAAGGTGTATTTTTCGTTGCGCAAAAGTACAAAAAAACTGTCAGCTGGAGGAGGGAGAGATTGTTGGAGGTTGGTGAGAAAGTACTCTGACTCGTCGTGGCATTTTAAAGGTGAACTTTATGAAGGTTAATTTATTAAAGGTGAACTTTATGAAGGTTAATTTATTAAAGGTAATATATAAATGTAGTATATATGTATATAAATATATGAATGAAGTGTTTAATGTTTAAGAATGAAATGAAGAAAGTGCAGTAATAACGTTCACAATTACTGATGGTCGCTCTCAGTAACTGCCTTTAGCTTACGGAGTTCTTGTTTTTATAACTATGGAAAACCAGCCAGAAGGATAGACATATTATTGCGAACAAATGATTTCGTTGGAAGTCTGTTATCTCCATTCCAGCCCCTGGTGCCCTGGAAGAGGTTAGATGGGTCAAGTGGCAAAGACATTATTCTGCTTAGCGAAGGCATCTAGAAAATGTATAACTGCTGTCATTCACAGAAAAACTATTGTTTTATCATGAGAAAAGCGTTGTTGAAGTGTTAAGAGAAATTTGGCATGAAGCCACAACAAATACGTTGTGGAATAAAAAATTTATCTACTGTCATAGAAAAAGTGTAACTGTAAAAATGCAGAATTATCGGAGTAATGGGTATTCAAAAAAGTATGTATGTATAGAAATATGTGTATGAAGTCTTTAAGGTTTAAGATTCAAATCAAGGAAGTGCAATAGTAATGTTCAGCAGTTCAAAACTGAGTAGTGAAATGCAGAATTAAGTCGGCTGGTCGTGAGAATCAAATATTGATCGCTTCACTAAAAACTGCAGGTGGTATGAGTTATTTCCCTTGGGTTGTTTAAATAGAATGTTAATAATATGTAGTAGATAGAAGGATCCATTGGAGGGCCCTATTATCGATTTTTTCAACAATCTAAGTATGTCATGAGGTTTCCAGACATGAGTTCTACTCACGTGTCAAATAAAGTATAAAAGTGATATTGTCTGCAAAAATTAGAAATTGGACACACAAGAAATCAATATTCAAAGTAATCGAACATAAACAATGAAACCTGTAAAATATTTCTAAATTCGATGGCTCAATTAGTTTCATGAAAATGTTGTATGAACTGTAAAATAAGTATAAGTGATACAGGGTTTCCCAACTGAATGTGGTGTGGAAGTTTGGTTTAATTTTTTAAGAATTTTAAGCATTCAAAGTATGAGTTCATTTTATTGGGGCACACTTATTAAAAATGTTCTGGAATCAAAAATTTATGTACTGTCATCGAAAAATTTTAACTGGAAAAATGCAGAATTATCGGAGTTATGGGCATTGAAAGAGTACATGCATCAAGAAAGTGCATTAATGAAGTTTAGCATATGAAAACTGTGAGTAGTGAAATGCAGAATTAGGTCCACTGATCGTGAGAATCAAATATTGATCGCTTTGCTAAAATCTAACAACTGTAAATGAAGGTGCTATGGGTTATTTCCCTTCAGTGTTTAAAAACACTCAAGGGAAATATTGTGCTGGTGCTATGGGTTATTTCCCTTGGGTGTTTAAAAAAATTCGTTAGAGGTAGATATAAAGATCCTTTCCAGGGGCCGTATTATCAATTTTTAAAACAATCTAAGTATGTCACGAGGTTTCCAGAGTGGTCACAATACATTTTCATACATTGGAGCAATGCAGAAAATATATAGAACAATAAAGGAAATATTGAAATGCGATGCTGGGTTTTGATCAGGCAATGAAACAAATAAAGATTGCCATATTGGTTCTGGAGGGGATGCTTTTGGATTACAAATTTCTGCTTTACAAGAAGTGAATATAATAACAGCACGAGAATTATCGCGAAGAAAATTCATATATATAAACAACACACACAAATACAGGAATATAAAATACCATATGACATGAATTTTTGATTTTTAAAAATTATCTCCACCTGAAGATGTGTCCCAATTTCGAAATGGCAACTGAGACCAGTTCTATCACAAATGATATAATTTTAAAAAATAAAGAATTCTCGAAAATGTCTACACCACTTATAAAAGGACAGCCTGAAGATGAGGACAGTTGCTCACACATGTTTCTGTGTCAATAGCTAATAGCATCACTTGTCGTGTGTTATCTCTAAGCAGCCAAGAAACTTAGACGCAGAAAAACAGGTTAGAATTCATTTAGGGCCAATACATAACACTGGCCATTCTGAGTTATTTCTCTTAACTCATTTTTGTTTAGTTTATGCAAATTTCGTGGGCCATAAATATGTTTTAGCTTTTTGAGTATGTGTGTGTCCTCTGGATACATGAGATAAACTAATACTGGACATAAGGTAATTGTCATCTGATGACGCCTTTTGATGCGGAAAAAGTCGTCCACGATTGTCCCCTTGTCTCCAGGCATTAAGTCTGCGCATTTCCTTAATGGCGTCTAAGTTTAAGAATATTCATAATTAATGAGATTATCTCCCCTTTTCGAACGTAGCAGGTCTCAGTTGCTATTTCAGAATTGTGACACATCCTCTAGGGATAGAGAATTTATCTTACATGCATCTTAAGGCAGTGGGACAGTTACCGTGTGGAGAGGTTCCACAGTCCAAGGGCCTATTTCTAATCTACATATACTGAAGCATGCCGTCAATATATCAATAAATACTATGTGCACTGTTTGGCCGGGGGATAGGCTAAAATGCTGCTAAGTGGTCCCTGATTGTATGGTATCTGATATAATTATATTATATTTCTCTCTCTCTCTCCCTCTTTCTCTCTCTATATATTCACATACATATGCATGTCTCTGAGTGCGAATGCGCGCGCGCGTGTGTAACTAATATAATTTAGGGAAGGGGAAATTTTAGAGAATAAAGAACACAAATATATTTACTTTCGTTTTTCTTGGTAGCATATCTATGATACAATTTCATTCCAACAGCCAAACTGTGTCAGTGATCAGTTCTCGATATTTTTAGAGTCTTCGTGTATTCTGGAATGGCTAAAATATCTTTCATTATGTAATTGTTTCAGTTTCAACATTTTATCTATCTGTTTACCTACCTACCTACCTACCTACCTACCGATCTATCTATCTATCTATCTATCTATCTATCTATCTATCTATCTATCTATCTATCTATCTATCTGTCTGTCTGTCAATCTACCTACCTACCCACCAATCTATCCATCTATTTATCTCTCACTCTCTCTTTATATATATATGTACACACACACACACACACACACACACACACACACACACACACACACACACACACACACACACACACACACATATATATATTTAAGTATAGTTATATATTTAAAAATCAATTTTACCGATATGGTCATTTTTTATACGCTAGCCACTGATATAATCATTTAATCCTCAATTCATATATATAGGACTTAACAGTTTGTACCGATGTTTTAGTGCATAGTGAAATTTTATTTTAGTATCAATTCTTATACATGGTTTGTCAATGTAGGTTTGAGGTCGGGTTCATGAGTTCAAGTTTCAGGAATTCTATTGAAAAGAAGTCCTTGACTTCGAAAAAAATTCTATTCAATATTTGATAAGATGGATACATCAAACCCGGTTATATTTCAAATCACTCACTGTAAGAAAAATATTACACATTCTCTAAAATATAATTTTGTACCTTTTCCAACTTTATTTACTTTTTTAACTACACACACAAACGCATACACACACACACACACAAGTAAGCAAATAAACTCAAAATGTATGGAAAAAATAGTACTTGAATACCAAAGGCAAAGTAATATACTTTTATTAAAGCTGCAAAATTTTCACAGAATTATTACTCAGAGTTTCATGTTCCCGTTCGTCGAACTGTTGTGATGAATACAGTATTCATTAAAAATGTCCGACGAACGAGAATGTGAAACTTTGCGCAACTAGCATGAATCAGAAATAGTGAAATAAATAAATAATTACAAAGCAATTAGCTGTGATAAAGAACTATATAACAAGTTTAGCGCATTCGTTCTATGCTTTAAGCGTGCGGAAAATGAATATGTGGGAGTTGTTTCATGATTTGTTAAACGTTCGGCAGAGGTGACCTACCCAGTCATTTTCCTCAATCGAAGGAATAGGATGCTTAGCTAACACTTTGGTGGATTGCTAAATCCACATGTTATTACTTTAGATAGCTTATCTTGAAATAGATAATATATATATTTTACACTACACAACATTTTGTACTGTAGTAACGAAGTAAATATAAATTTAGAAAACAATATACACACGTTTATACACACATATATACATACAAGACGGTGCTCCAGCATAGCCGCAGTCAAATGACTGAAACAAGTAAAAGAAGGGAATATATATATTGATACACACACATATACACACGCGTGCACGCACGCACACACACATACACACACACACACACACACGAAACATTGATTAGAGAACAAACATCAAATTTGAGTCAACGACTTTATATAACACCACGCTTTCATACATTTGATCATATATAAATATTACCATGGCCTTTAACATATAAAGA
>NC_142940.1:27099743-27147243 GCF_046866305.1 Octopus bimaculoides
ATATATATATATATATATATATCTATATATATATATATATATAAATATATATATATATATATATATATATTTCACACATGCATAATTATTTTATCGTCCCCGAAAGGATGAAAGGCAGAGTCGACCTCGGCGAAATTTGAACTCGGAACGTAAAGACAAACGAAATGCCGCAAAGTAATTTTCCCGGAGTGCTCGTCGGCTTTGTACCCACTAAATATTCTTTTCTACTCTAGGCACAAATTTTTGGGGAGGGGCCAGTCGATTAGTTCGACCTCAGTACGCAACTGGTACTTAATTTATCGAGCCCGAAAGGATGAAAGACAAAGTCGACCTCGGCGAAATTTGAACTCAGAACGTAAAGACAGACGAAATACCGCTACGCGTGCTAACGTTTCTGCCAGCTCGCCGCCTTATACCTACTGAATATTGACATATAATTATGTTATATATATATATATATATATATATATATATATATATATATATATATATATATGTATATGTATATATATATATATATATATGTATGTATATATATATATATATATATGTATATATGTATATATATATATATATATGTATATATGTATATATATATATATATATGTATGTATATATATATATATATATATGTATATATATATATATGTATATGTATATATATATATATATATATATATATATATATATATATATATATATATATATATATATATATATATATATATATATACATACATACAAAGATACACATACATATCATTTGGAGCGAAAAAGTATTTGAAAATTTTCCAAATAAAATTAGGCACTAAATATTGATTTCAAATTCTGGCACAAGGCAAGCAATTTCGGGGAAGAAGTAAATCGATTACATCAACCGCAGTGCTCAAAAAGATGAAAGATAAAGTCGACCTCGGCGGAATTTGAAATCAGAACATAAAGACGGACGAAATACCGTTGAGCATTTTGTCTGGGGTGTTAACGATTCTGCCAGCTCACCTTACACACCCACTAAATATTGGTCTTAAATTTTAGCACAAGGCCAGCAATTTCAAGGGATGAAGTAAGTCGATTATATCGATCCCAGTACTCAACTGATACTTATTTTATTGACCCCGAAAGGATGAAAGACAAAGTCGACCTCGGTAGTATTTGAACTCAGAACGTAAAGTCGAACGAAATTGTCAAACGAAATTCCACTAAGCATTTTGCCCGGCGTGCCACCTCATACCCACTAAATGTTGGCACAAAATTATGTTGGATTTACAAGTTATACAGTTAATTGATTTAAATTAAATATATCTTATTTTTTTGCATATAAATCGACCAGATGTCCCAAGTTTTCAACGTAATAAAACTTTGAAGATATACGAATTTCTAGTTACAGCGAATAACATTTTATCTAAATGAATCTCTTTAAAAACTCATTTCTAAAGCAACTCGTCCGTTATACTAATTTTTCGCATTTTTGCCTCAAAATAACAGTTACAAAAGAAAACTTTCATTTTCAAATTTATTAACTGTACACTTTCATAAACTTGCAATCGCCTGTATAATTAAACTTCTACCATGCGCACAGACAATTGTCACTGAACTTTGAGTCAAAAATCGATCATATCTTATTCCTCCATTAATTATTGAACACAATTGTACTTAAGCTATTTCTATTTGTTCTTCATTATTTTTATCGATAATTCTACTCCATCCATCACATCAATTTCTCCCGCTTTCAATATCTGAGCACGGCTATATAAATCAAATGCCTAGATTCTTAATCCCACTGAAAAATATTCATATGGCGAGACTTCAAATTCAAATTTAATTCTACATCGCATTTGAGTTATTTATTTAATGCTACATACATATATACATACATACGTGTGTGTGTGTGTGTGTGTGTGTGTGTGTGTGTGTGTGTGTGTGTGTGTGTGTGCAGGATCATCGAGTAGCGATAACTTATAGAACTCAATACGTAATGATAGGGTATTCTTTAATACTTTATAACTGAAAGGTCATAATTTTCAGTTTGTCGAGTTTCACGTTTTCACTCTTTTAACTGGTTATGTAAGCATGTTTTCTCATGTATGTATGTATGTATGTATGTATGTATGTGTGTGTGTGTGTGTGAGTATGTGTGTGTGAGTATGTATGTATGTATGTATGTATGTATGTATGTATGTATGTGAGCGCACATATGTGTGCCTGTGTGTGTGTGATCAGTTCAATTCCGTTACATGACCAAGCGTCTTTTATCATAGATTCAAGACCATCCTGGCCTTAAATGTAAAAACTGGGTATAGGGAAACTGTGTGCCCGACGAATGGACGGACATAGAATTCAATAGCCAGCTTCTATCCTGTGGAATTTTCAGTCTCTTATACTAAAGTAAGGAGTAAGAAGTGCAGTATATGCAGTAGTAACTGGAATATTCATGTTCGGACTCGTTGGACAAAAACACACATTTAATGTCATATTTTACGTGTGTGTGTGTGTGTAAACTTTAATGTCTTTCTGCTTGTACGTTTGTATGCATGTCAATGTTCAGTTTTATTTTAAGATTTTATGCCAATACAGTAAGAGCCAGTTTCTAACCTAGATTCAAGACTCCTTCATTTGTTTCCATATCAACAACAGGGTATGCATGCATGCATGTATGTATGTATGTATGTATGTATGTATGTATGTATGTATGTATGTATGTATGTATGCATGCATGCATGTATGCATGCATGCATGTATGCATGCATGTATGTATGTATGTATGCATGTATGTATGTATGTATGTATGTATGCATGTATGTATGTATGTATGTATGTATGTATGCATGCATGTATGTATGTATGTATGTATGTATGTATGTATGTATGTATGTATGTGTGTGTGCAGATTTGTATGTTTTGCTTTATGTATGTATTCTCATGCATATAATTGCATACCTAGACATGCTTATATATATTTAAATGATAAACTTCTGCAAAGTTTTACAGATTTTTACAGTTCCAGTAATGGATTGGATCTGCCGTCTTCGAATTAGCTCTTTCGTATGTAAGTGTGTGCGCGCGCGCGCATGTAAATATATGTATACATACATACATTGTAACAGAAGTATTTATAAACCGGATCGCATTTTTCATGCAATCTATAATATTGACCACGCACAACTTATCGGACAGTGACTACCGTGCTGTTTTATTTTGTAGATTATATTTTTTTCTGTATCACCCCTCCTCATCTTCAATCTTCTTCTCCCCTCTACACTCTATTTTAAGAAAGGCATAGTTATATATGTGTCTGCACATGCACACATGCATGTGCATATGTGCATGCACACAACCCTTTCGCATACATATATCGCATATTCACATGTTTATAAGCGTTGTGCATTTGAGTATATCGGCATGTATTCTATGCATGCACAGATCTACATCTGCATAAATGTATCTATGCATTAGTCTCTATCTGCCTGGATACACTGCGTGCATTAGTCTATATGTGCGTGCATGTATGCATATGCAAGCATTTGTGGATGCGTATATGGAGGTGTGCACATGTACGTGTTTTGCAAGTAGGATATATATCTATGAGTGTATGCATGTACAAGTGTGGTTATGTATGTTTATATATGTGCGCTTATGTATGTTTATATATGTGCGCTTATGTATGCAAATAATCCGTTAACTAAAATAGGACAGCTTCCAGTTTGAAACGGAGTTGCGACTTTTATGGGATGAGAAGGGGATTATGACGTTGTGGGTAGCTCTGTCTGGGGTGGATTTCGGCTTGGGTAGGGCTGCGATAAATTGCAAATAGGGGTTGGATGAATGTTGTTGATAGTAATGAATTTGAAGGGGTTTGATGAGGTGTTGTTAGAATGTTATAGGTAGAGGGTGGGGCAGCGGATACCCTGTTGCTGTGAGGGGTGGCTGAGATGTTGCAGACGAAGTATCGGTGTAGTATTATTAGGCGTATTGCTGAGGATATTATTAGGGCTGTTGGTGGAATGATGATCCCGAATTTAGCTTCGATCTAGATTTCAAGAGAGGAGGAGATAGTGAGAAAAGAGAGGGAGTGATATAAGGAAGACAGAGACTCGGGATAGTAGAGAGATAAATAGAAGTACGAAAAGAAAGAGAGAAAAAATGAGTGAGAGAGCGAAGAAATAATTGAAAGAAATACAGAGAAGGAAGAGAGAGAGAGGGGGAGAAAGGGAAGAAAGGGGAGGAAGAGAGGGGGAGGAAGATAGGGGAGTAATGGGAGGGAGAGAGAGGGGGACAGTGAAGGATAAAAGAAAACTTAAGAAATGAGTGGCTGCGTGAGAGAGAAAGAGCCAGTTAAGTATAACCCCACAACCCAACACAGAATAAGAGAGGAGGAATTAAATGAGTGAGAGAGGGGAAGAGAGAGAGAGAGAGAGAGAGAGAGAGAGAGAGAGAGAGAGAGAGAGAAAGAGATAGTGTGGAGAGGGAAGGAAGGATGGGTGCAGTATGGAGGTGTGGTGCTAAGAGACAGTGATAGATTGACAGAGATAAATAAAATAAAATATATTCTTGTCTCCCTCAAAAGTATGATGAAACACGTGGATTCCATATGCTACCATGAAGAATGGGACAGCTACTTCTACATACCGATTCATCTCTATTCTTTACCGCCCCTAACAATACACTTTACCATCACTATTATAGTATGATATATATTAGTATACATTACTACTATTTATTATCCAATCAATAATAACTGCTATTAACACAATTAAAAAAAACTACCCTCTCTGTGTTATCAATCAAACTCTACAAATTACCATTCTATCTATCTGTCTGCCTGTCATTCTGCTTAACTAGATGTATTTGTCTCTTTCTCAGTATCCCTTACACTCTTAGCGCCCCTCTTCTATCCTCTGTCACTCTATAGTCTTGTCATGGTAGTGTAATTGTGCTAAATCTGACTTTGTGCTCTGACATTGTAGCCTATAATCCACTACCTTTCTTATTGTAATGTTATTATCAGTCCGAATATGCTTGATGCACGTCCGAACTGTGGAACAAACTCCTCACTGCGTTTTGTCACGGTGAGTATATCTCGCTTGTTGACATGTTTTATGCGCGCTCGAACTGGAGAACAAGTTACTGCTACTCACAATTCACTACGGAGAATATATCTCGCTTGTTGAGTCAACAAGCGAGATATATTCTCCGTGACAAAGCGCAATGAGTAGCTTGTTCCCCGATGCGAACGCGCATCGAGCATATTTGGACTGATAATAACATTGCAATTTCACTTATCACTGCTTAGCGCTCCCCTTCCATAATTTTCTTATTGTATCCTGTAATTGTACTAACTCTGCATTACAGAAGTGCTGTCGCTGCTGCTGCTGCTGCTGCTGGTGATGATGATGATGATGATGATGATGATGATGATGATGATGATGATGATGATGATGATAAAAATGTGTTGGCACTTTTATATTGATTCTGTTATATTCTGTTATGCTAATTCTGTTGTATTGATCTGTTAACACCTATTGGTATGAAATCGCTGAACACTCCTACTTATAGATACGCTGTCTTCTCTCTGATTTTTCTACCCTTACCACAGTCACTTCTGCTTCCCCGAGCTGGCTTAACTCATACCACCCCTACTTAAGCATTCCTTCACACTCGTTTCCACTTCTGCCTCCTCTTCCCTTCACTCATAGTTTGTCCATTCATCTCGAACCCTCACTAATTGACCCATTCACGTCTTCCTCCTCGGGACGTCATCCTTCTGGAAGTCTGTTTATGCTCATGTTTTTTCCGCAGTCCAACTATTCAAGAGGAATATTCAGAGCATCGAATTTACCAGTTTCAGAGGGCCAGCGCAGGCCATTGCCATAGTCCCTTCCCACACTCTCTAAAGAGAAAGAAAGAAAAGTTGAAACGTACAGTTGTAGGGTGTTTCAAACTTCACTGGGATAAGATCATTGTAGCTCTCAATGCGGTTATTTAGCCCCAGGTCAACTCTGATCAAGCAGATCTTTGTTTGAAGACATACCAGCTGTGTCTGCGTTGAACACACTAAGCTTCGCATATCCAAACATGTCCGAAGTTATCAACATAGCCACTAAAGATGAATCTCTCTCACCCAGCATATCTCTATTTAATTTCAAGTCAACTGAAATTTAGAGTTCTCGGATCTATTTTAAAACGGGGCACCAGTATTTTCTTAACGAAACACTAACGAAACACTTTGAAACTTGGGACACTGGTAGAATGTGTCATATAAAACATCTTTTACTCTTAGTCTTCTTAACAAAAAAAAGGAATTCGCAAGCTATTCCATGTTAAAGTTGTCGTATTTCTGTAATTTCAACCAATCACTGACGTCTATTCAGCTGAATAGAGTTACTGCTGGGCGGTCATAAAAATGTTATTCCCTGTGACATATTTCATCCGGTTTAATCGTAATTTATACGCATATATTGTTTATATAATAAATTACGCTGTGCGTATCTATGTGTGTAACAATTTTAGAGTTCGGATTCTAGAGTTAGGGTTAGTTTTAGGGTTAGGGTTAGGGTTACGGTTACGGTTAACAGTCTAGTTAGGGTTAGGGTTAGGGTTAGGGGATTAATACGATATACACCGTTACAGCGCTAACTGTTTTCAACTGAATAGACGTCAGTGATTAGTAGAAATTATCGAAATAAGACAATTTTTTACATGAAATAAATTCGAATACAAAATTTTTTTTCTGTTCTATAACACAAAATAGATAAGTATACGAAGTTTGAAAGTCTTTCGGTACCAAAAACACTACATAAAACATAAATGAAAACTGGCGCCCCCGTTTTAAAATAGATCCGAGTTCTCTCCCCAGCCTCTTTTGAGAGTAATATTCATTAGCATTAATACTTTCCTGTCTGAATACGGTTTTAATTACGATTAAAAATTATCTACAGCTTGAACTTAACTGATAAAAACACATACATATATGTGTACATGTGCGAGTGGGTATGTGAGTGCGTATTATAGATAAATATATGACATCAGAGGAAGCGAATGGAATATAGAATTATTATGTATTTCAAATATACTACGGTATGGATAACACATAATTGTATGAATTGCATAATATTGTATGTTTATACAAACAGTAGTAACATCAATTTGATTTCTCTTTCATTCATTTAAATTATTACTTTATAGTGTTTCACCGCTAAGTTCAGTGGTTAGTTAAGCAATGAACAGGTGGATAATTAGTGGGTTGGATGTGATGCTGAAGAAGGAACAATAATTCTTGAAATGTGCATATGCACCCATTACCTATTTTTCTATCTTCGATCATTGTTTACATAGACGTATTCGTATAAGAAACGTCGTAACTTTCAGTACTGGCTCTAAATACTATACAAAGTAGGACACAGTTTTGATTTATAAACCTTTAATATATTTGGTAGCATATTATGGTTTGCAAAATGAAATTTATATTTATTGTCTTCTGTGAGATTGATGCAGTAAAACTCAACTACCATTCCTGGACATTCTAATCATCAAAAGAGACAAACATATTGTAACAGACACAAACCAACAGATTCTAAACAATACCTGCTATTTTCCGCATGCCATCCCAAACATACTAAGACCAATATTGCTTTCTTTTAATTTAGCAAGAAAAAATCTGCACAGTTGTTTCAAACGTTAAAACTCGTTCTATATTTAAAAGATGATGAATTATGTACATTATTTACATTTGACGGATATCTTGTTTGTTGTTAACACAACGTTTCGGCTGATATACCCTCCAACCTTCATCAGGTGGCTTAGGAAAATTTCGAACTTGGGTTCTCATTCCTAAGGTAATTTTCGATGTTATTATTATTATTATTATTATTATTATTATTATTATTATTATTATTATTATTATTATTATTCAGGTCACTGCCTGGAATCGAACTCGGAATCTTGGGGTTAGTAGCCACGCCATATGCCCGGTTCGAAGACACCGGATGAAGGCTGGAAGGTATATTAGCCGAAGTGTTGTGTTAACAACAAACAAGATGAGAACAAATATCCGTCAAATGTAAATAATATAAATAATGTTAAAACTCGTAATAAAAGACTCCAGGAATTAAAACAAATACTATTCAAGAGTCAATGTCTATTGACAACGGACTAGAGCGTGCCAAAGCAATAGATATTCAAGAATTGTGAAAAACAAAAAACACTTCAGATACACCAAATACTCAACCCATTATTACAACACACAATCCCCAGAACACAGAGGTTTACAACATAATCTACCAGAATATTCCACTACTGAGACAAGACCCAAGAACGAATCAAGCACTCGAAATGTACAAAGCTTTGTGAGTGGATTTGGTAGACGGAAACTGAAAGAAGACCGTCACACACACACACACACATATATATGTATATGTGTGTGTGTGTGTGTGTGTGTGTGTGTGTGTGCGTGCGTGCGTATGTGTTTCTCCCCCCTTCAACGTCGCTTGACAACCGATGCTGGTGTGTTTACGTCCCTATAACTTAGCGGTCCGACAAAAGAGACCGATAGAATAAGTACTGGGCTTCCAAAGAATAAGTACTGGGGTCGATTTGCTCGACTAAAGGCGATGCTCCTACATGGCCGCAGTCAAATGAGTGAAACAAGTAGAAGAATATTAAATGTAAAGAAGGTAACGAGGATTACATAGGTCGAACAAAACTTACTCCTAGAATCATACTAACTATTTATAGGGAACAAATACGGGACCTCCAGTACTAGACGTGGACACAGACATGGAAAAAATAAGGCACCCAAATTCCAAGTCTTTCCACTTTACCTTTGTTCAGTCAATACCACAAACTTAGCACGGATAAACAAAGAAAATATATATCTTTCTTTTATTTATTTATGTATTTATTTATCTTACATACATGGATATGACTATATATTTGTGTGTCCGTATCTGCGTATGTCTTTGGTGTGTGTGACTATATGTATGAGCATGTATGTGTGCGTGTGTACGTGTGTGTGTGTTCGTGCGTGCGTGTGTGTATGTATATCGGTGCAGATCTGTGTGTTTATGTATGTACACACACTCATACACACACACATATACATATCTGTGCATATATAAATACATATCTATTATATATATATATTTATATATATATTTATTGTTTATATTATATTGTTTATATATATATATATATACGCATGCGTATCTGTGTATGGTGGTATATGTTTATATATATAAGTGTGTATGTGTGTGTGTGTGTGTGCGTGCGCGAATATATGTGTGTATATGTATGTGTGTGTGTTTATATGTATGTGTTTATGGATGTACATATATACATATATATGTCTGTGTATGTGTACCATGTGCGAGTATGACTGGGTGAGATTGTGGGTTGTCTATATGTCTATAGCTGCACGCATGTACATGTAAATGCATACCGAAATATAAGTGTACCGATATACTTTTATACATGTGTGTCTTTATATGAGCGTACATGTGTTCGTGAACATATTTCTTCGCCCCTCACCTTCTGTTTATATGTTTGCATGTTCGTGCGAGTATGTATGCATATATATGTGTGTACCATTATATGTACATGTACGTGTGTCTATATGCATCTATATATGTATGACTGTAGATATGTGTGTGTGTGTGTGTGTGTGTGTGTATGCATGTATGTATATGTGCATGTACGTGTGTATGTAGATATTCCTATTCCCATGCAGCTGTCCATAAACATTTATTTCGGTCTATTTCTGTGTTTCTTTGTGCGTGCCTATGTAATAATAATAATAATAATAATAATAATAATAATAATAATAATTCTTTCTACTATAGGCACAAAGCCTGAAGTTTTGTGGGGAGGATGCCAGTCGATTAGATCGATCTCAGTACATGATTGGTACTTAATTTATCGACCCCGAAAGGATGAAAGCAAAGTCGACCTCGGCGGAATTTGAACTCAGAACGTAAATAACGCTAAGCACTTCACCCAGTGTGCTAACGACTCTGCCAGCTCGCCGCCTTAATAATAATAATGATAATAATAATAATAATAATAATAATAATAATAATAATAATAATAATAATAAATTCTTTTATTGGCCGCAAAGGCTAATATAAATCAAAACATTAAAGGACAACACAAGACGATATAAAAGGGTTTTGCAAAAAACAAAACAAAAAAAAACATTCGCGTAAACATTTCATAACAATAAAACAGTGTAACAAGTAATAAAAACTTCCAATAGAGGGAGGCACTTTAAAGGTTACTCGTGGAAAAACCCATAAAAGCCACGGGTACCTAATCAACAGGGCAAGAACTCTTCTCCTTTTATACTTTTTTTTACGGGTGCATACTCCGAATTGGTCCATCCATACTGGCCATTTTCCCGCCATCCACCCACCTTTCAACATATTTGCTAGGAGACAACACTTCCCTCTCTACCCTCACTTTCCTTTTCAAGTCGAACTTGAAAAAGTTGATGTGGCCTTGGCCAAAGAGGAAAATGTCTGACTTTAGCCCTTTAGACAAATGAAAATTGCCTTCCTCTCCCGGTTAAATGAGATCGGTGGGGCAATCTTCACTATGGATTCAGCTGATAGCCGGATCCGTCAACAGCTGTTCGCGACAGCAGCTGTTCGATAATAATAATAATAATGCAGTACCAGGCATTGGCTTTCATGGCTTCTCATCTTAGTGTTATCATGTACATTGTTTTGTCTTGGTATAAAAAGATGGGCTACAGCAAATATTCTGCTCAATACCACAGATTTGCTTGTCAGATGTTTGACAGTAACCAATTGAGCATGTTCCTTAGCGGTTGACGATATGTGCATCTCTGATCACAAACAGACGTGGTGGGGGAATATCATAGCCATGTGTTGAGAGGAATTCTTTGGGGTTTGAATAATTCACCTCTGGAAACATGAGTCATTCATTATCCTTAAACAAACCTTATTCAAGAACCTTTTGAGTGGGATGGGCTACTCGACCTGAAAAAAAAAATCTTAACTGGACCCCAACGGCAAGGTCATACACTGTTTATCTTGATATGAGGTCAACATGAATTAGTCCTGGGGTCGATTATTTCGACTAAAAGGCGGTTCTCTAGGCATGACCGCAGTCAAATGACTGAACGAATAAAAGAAACATAAAAGATATGTATATATATATATATATATATATATATATATATATATATATATATATATATATATATATATATATATTAATTATTAATTGATAATTCATACCGTTATAGGTTTTTTTACGCGTGCTAAACCACCGATATTATTATAAATAATAATAATAATAATAATAATAATAATAATATATGTATGTGTGTGTGTGTATATATATATATATATATATATATATATATATATATATATATATATATATATATATATATATATATATATATATATATATGTATATATATATATGTATATATATATACATATATATATATATATATATATATATATATATATATATATATATATATATATATATATATATATAAGGTATACATGTATGTATATATGTATGAATATACACAAACACGTACACACGTTTTGCTTTCACTTTTCCTTAGATACCCATCCTCTCTCCAACTAACCGCCGTTACCACAAACACAACCACCATTATTTTCCCCTTCTTCCCTGTCATCGTCAGCATCGTCATCACGTCCATTTTCTTCTTCATAGTTATTGCCTTCTTGATCATCGGCGTTGTCATCGTCACATTCAACATCCTTATCCTCATTTCCTGACCGTCTCAGCATCATCATCATCATCTCGTCGTGGTCATCATTTCTCATCATCCTAATAACCACCACGAACAATACCACTGCCACAACTACCACCACCACCACCACCACCACCACCACCATCATGGTTGTCTCCTCACTTTTATTACTTCAACAGTCATTGACTGTTATACTACCGACTGCTACAGACAATAGTTATCGTCTGGTGACGTCAAATGAGCGTAAAACTAGGTCCCTGATGTAATTGGATACTTCTCCTCCCCTTCTTTAACCCGCCTCTCTCTAGAGCAACGTCGGCCTGCTGCCACAGGCAACAGTGCAGTAACATACTTATATATTGGTGCAATGTCTCACTGCACTCCACAACTCAACCCCTACACACATCAATTATCAGACAAGCCAATCGAACAACTAGAAATAGCAGTCACATCTACTCCACTATCTTGAAAAAAATGTTCGTGTGAGGGGGTGATATAGTTCTAAATAAGCAATGCCAAAAAAAAGAACAAAGTCAAGATTGAAATGTTTTTGATCATAGGTATATTCAGTCAACCTGGGATTAGAATACAATAATAACTTTGTAATTTCGCTCTAGCACTTCTATATTCTGGTCTCGCATGCATATACACGTATCCGCACAGGTGTGTATTCACGTTCTCAAACATATCAATAACGACCAATTGTGCGGACATCAAACACACATGCGAACAAATTATGGTATACACAAACGCACTCACGTTCCTATCCACATACGCATACCCTCACGCCTCCACCGACACACCGACACGCACATCCATTTACACGCAGATATAGTTATACCCATCATGGATCTATTTCAAAACGGGGGCACCAGTATTTTCTTAACGAAACACTAACGAAACACTTTGAAACTTGGGACACTGGTAGAATGTGTCATATAAAACATCTTTTACTCTTAGTCTTCTTAACAAAAAAAAGGAATTCGCAAGTTATTTCATGTTAAAGTTGTCGTATTTCTGTAATTTCAACCAATCACTGACGTCTATTCAGCTGAATAGAGTTACTGCTGGGCGGTCATAAAAATGTTATTCCCTGTGACATATTTCATCCGGTTTAATCGTAATTTATACGCATATATTGTTTATATAATAAATTACGCTGTGCGTATCTATGTGTGTAACAATTTTAGAGTTCGGATTCTAGAGTTAGGGTTAGTTTTAGGGTTAGGGTTAGGGTTACGGTTACGGTTAACAGTCTAGTTAGGGTTAGGGTTAGGGTTAGGGGATTAATACGATATACACCGTTACAGCGCTAACTGTTTTCAACTGAATAGACGTCAGTGATTAGTAGAAATTATCGAAATAAGACAATTTTTTACATGAAATAAATTCGAATACAAAATTTTTTTTCTGTTCTATAACACAAAATAGATAAGTATACGAAGTTTGAAAGTCTTTCCGTACCAAAAACACTACATAAAACATAAATGAAAACTGGTGCCCCCGCTTTAAAATAGATCCCCCATCATTATCCATAATAACCGAGATTTATAAATAAACATTCTCTATTCTAATAATAGCAGATGGTCAAAGATTTGTACTTAGTGCGTATGTAAAACAAAAGCGATCCCGTCGGGATTTCAACTCCGGACTTAAAGGGAATTAATTATATTGTCTATCTACAACCTTTATATCAAGGCATTTGCTAACATTCATATATGTAGCTATATTTACAATTGCTATATATGGCAAGAGACATTCGATTGAATAAAGAAGTCGATAGTGTTACGGTAAACAGTTTTCGGTGTTTGAGGCTCATTTCTTGCATGTCAGGCCGCAACTGACAATCAGCTTTATTTTTCCAGATCATAGTACCAACATAAGCACCTTCGATGACCCATAGTTAACATAATCTGCCGAGGCTCGCTTTCCGTTAACACTAACATTGAGACTCAAACTATATATATATATATATATATTTATATATATGTTCAATATATTTTTTTCACCAAAAATTTGGCAAAAAAATATAGTATCTATTAACAATCTTAGCAAAAAACTCACAGTTAAGTATATACGTGTATATGTGTGTATATATATGTGTGTGTATATTTGTATATATATATATATATATATATATATATATATATATATATATATATATATATATATATATATGTATGTATATATATGTGTATATATATATATATGTGTGTATGTATATATATATGTTTGTATGTGTGTGCATATATGTGTGTATGTGTATATATATATATGTGTGTGTATGTATGTGTATATGTATATATGTATATATATATATATATATATATATATATATATATATATATATATATATATATATATATATATATATATATATATATATATATATGCATATCTACATACATATATACATATACACATACATAAATATATATGCATATATATGCATATATATATATATATATATATGTATACACGCACACACAAACACACATATATACATACATAATACAAAGAATATATACACATGTATACACACATATATGTACATACTTACATCTACATGTGTATATATATGCATATCAGGGTACAGGACGTTAGAACAATGAGCTACAGACAACGGAACGAACACATAGGAAAACGGAAAGCCACTTGGAATATTCCTTCATCAGCTGCCTCTATTCTAGCCTGACGTTTCGAAGATAAGGCAGAACGTACTCTAGAATAGTCTCTTCCTGAGTAGTGGATCAACCCACTACACAGAGGATTCCAAGGTGGCAAACACAAACCAAGACAGGAAAAATTGGACAGTGAAAACAACATTCAAAAGCCGTACGGCCAAACGAGAATCTGAGGTAAAACGCTAGTAGTTCGTCTTGCCTTCACAGCGGCTGGAGTGAAAAGAAAGCTGACCACAGGTCACACGAGAGCAGAGAGGATGGTGGAGGGAGGAAGTGGAACAAGGAGAAAAGGACAGAAGGGTATAGCAGTGAAGTAGAGGCCAGGACAACAGAAGGGAGCAGAGCGAGAGGGGGAGATGGGTAAGAAGAAAGATAGATAGGTAGATAAATAGAGGGATAGGTAACACACACACACACACATATATATATATGCATATATACATATACATATATACATATACAATATATACATATATATATATGTATATATATATTATATGCATACATATACATATAAAAATATATAATATGAAGAAACGTAACACCAGGTAATTTAATCCATAAACATGACTCCTATATCAGATGAATTTAAAGAACAAGTATATAATGATACATTACAAATAGATAAATACATAGACATTTTTTAAAAATCTATAAATAAATATATTAAAAATATATATCTAAGATAACAGATTTTAAAACATTTTTTAGATGTAAACATATTTATTTCTTTATTGCCCAGAGGGGACTAAACATAGAGGGGACAAACAAGGACAGACAAAGGGATTAAGCCGATTACATGGACCCCAGTAAGTAACTGGTACTTATTTATTCGACCCCGAAAGGATGACAGGCAAAGTCGATCTCGGCGGAATTTCAACTCAGAACGTAGCGGCAGATAAAATACCACTAAGCATTTCACCCGTCGTGCTAACGATTCTGGCAGCTTGCCGCCTTGTAAACATAAATATATTAAAACACACATGTATACGTCAATATATTGAAGAAGGCCTGAAGTAGTGATGAAAGCGAAATATGTTAAAATGAAAATTATTAAAATAGGGTACCAGCGGCCGTTTATAGAGGTTAATTCCCTGAAGGAGGAATTGCTAAATAATGGGTACAATATCCCCTTATTTTTCCCGGCAATTGGCCTCTAGAAACGGCCGTTCCCATTAGTGAGAATTACTGCCGAGGGCTAAAGGTGCCCATGTCACCATGTGTGTATTGTCCATTACCACAGGGCCCGAAATCACGTGATATGAGTACATCTGCAAATCATTTGCGATTTTCACTCACTATTGGTAAGTTGGCTTTTATATTTACTCGTTTCCTCGAATTCGCCAGTGTGTAGAAGTGATAACTGTGGTTTTCAGTCGTTCTGACTCTTATTTTTAGCTTGCTGTGTACTATCTTGTACCCTTGGTTATAAACATATATACATATGTATATAGTTGAAATTTACAGAAAAGCAAAAGACGAAGACAGGTGTATGAACAATAAGCAGGTGTATTAGTTTGACTCTCGGGAAAGTAAGAAAAGTCTTTTGCCTTTCGAGCCTACGCTCTTCAACAGAAAGGAATGAGAGAAAATAGAGAGAGAGAGAGAGAGAGAGAGAGAGAGAGAGAGAGAGAGAGAGAGAGAGAGAGAGAGAGAGAGAGAGAGAGAGAGAGAGAGAGAGAGAGAATTTAAAAAAACTTGTAGATTTAGCGGTCAAGCATGGTGACTAGTTAGAAAAAGAAATGAAGTTGAGCGTGCGTATGTGTGTATGTGAGAATGTGTAAGTGTGTGTGTGTGTGTGTGTGTGTGGATAGGAGCTAGTGACTTTTACGTGTGTAGATGTGTGTGTGTGTCTGTGACGTGTGGATGTGTGGATGATGATGTGTAGGTGTGCGGATGATGGTGTGTGGTGTGTGTGCTGGGAAGTGGTCAGTGTTGGTGTGTGTGGAGTAGTGTTGGGTGGTGTGATGTGGTGGGCCGGTGATGTGATGGGGTGTGGGGATGTGGGATGTGGGGTTAGGGTGTGGATGGGGGTAGGGGTAAGGTGGAGGTAGGATGGTAAGAGAAAAGGTGGGTAGGAGTGAAGAGAGGAAACAGGTGTCAGCTGAAGAGAGGAGAGGAAGGGAGTCAGATGAAGAGAGGAGGAGAGTTGAACTCATGTGGTGCAAAGGAGCGAAGAGAGAAGATTAATTTCTGTTCACGGCGAAGGCGGAAGTCCGGATGGCCACTGTGCAAAGACAATCCGAACAGAGAGAGGTGTTGTAGTGAATGACCGGTAGAGCGGAAATGGTGCGAGACCGGGGTGTCTTTGCCGAGCCTGATGTCTCGGAGGTGCTCCGCGAACCTGTCAGCCAGGCGACGTCCCGTTTGACCGATGTGTAGAGAAGGGCAGAAAAAGCAGATGATGCAGTAAATGACGTTGATAGAAGTGCAAGTAAAGGAGTCGGTGATATGATAGGGTCAATGATGGGTGCCTGTGAGGTCACGCAGGTTGTGGGCTAGTTTGAAGGAGGGAAGGGGTAAGTTGTCAAAGAAGTACGAAGTAAAGGGGTCAGACCGGAGTCATTGGAAGGCTCGGAGAATGGTACGTTGGAGGGGCAGGGTGGAGAGGTGGTAGGTGAGAGAAAACGGGAGACGGGCAACGGCGGGGCGGGGGCGGGGAGAGAGAGCACGTGCCCTGGAAAGGACTGTGTGGATAGTGGTGAGGGGATATCCACGAAGGATAAAGTGGCGAGCCATGAGTTGAGAAGTCATGGTTGTCACTCCACAGCCTGTGCAGGCGGAGGACATATATATATTCTTTAACTCTTTAACTTGTTTCAACTTTAAAGCTGCAGTCAAGCTGGGGCACCACCATTGACTGTGCTACACCTTCATTATTTGAAGCCTCCACTGATATGTGGTATTTGGTGAATGAGAGAATTTGATTTTGCTGTCCTCATCTGTGTTTCTTGCCGTGTTGTAGGCTCATCTGTTGGCCCTTGAAACTCAAGCTGTTGAAGTATCTGGTTCTGTATTTTGATGACGATGCTGGGATCTTTGACACTATCTTTGGCAGTGGCACCCCGTTCTGCTCTTTGTATAACTTTCAATTTCAAAATTTAGTACAAATTTTTCCAGGATTTTCCAGATGTATATCACCGCATATCATTCCTCCTTTTGTTCTAGGGAGTAGAGTCTTAACTCTTTCAACCTTTCCCAGTAGCTGATGCGTTGCATTGAGACGATTTTCTTTGTGTAGCGTCGAATTCCGCCGTTAATTTTATACTCTATGGTGACAAAGCTTGGAGCTGTAGTCCAGGTGGCTGAAGACATATGTCCTCCAAAACACCATCATAGTTTCCGTTCCTCTCCTTCTGAAAGTTCGGAGGACCCATTCAGCTAACCGTCTGCATTTATTACCAAATTAGTAATATGCACATAGAAAGATGCATTGTGACTCACGTCAAAGCCCAGGTCGCGCACTGATTTTGATTCAGGTATTACAATTCCTCCTGGGCCAAGGTATACCGTCTGCATGTCGTTCAGCTTTGTGTGCTGTTAGTGCAGGGCTTGGAATTTTCCAGCATTAAACTGCATGTTATTGTCCTCAGCTCACCTGTATATTGCGTCCAACTCCCGTTGCAGATGCACAATATTTCCAGGGTTCTCAATCGTCTGAGAGACTATTGCGTCATTTGCATAGCTAGCGGGGGGGGGGGGGGGTGACAATCTGAGCAGCTGCGAGCATGTCTGAGAGGGCCACTATAAATAGCAGTGACCCTAAGACAGTGCCCTGTGGAACACCACTTACTATTTGTTTCCTTTGTAATAGCTTTCATTGGCAACCACTGCCTCACGTCTATCTTTTAGAAAGTCGTGTAGCTACTCACCAAGTTTTCCGACTATGCCGAGATTACGCAGTTTGTAATATATCACACCATGGTCCACTTTATCAATGGCTTTTGCAAAGTCGAGACATGTCACATCCACACTCGAGTCGTTTAGCAGCTGTTTTAACAACCAGCCGTAATGCTGTAAGAGCTTATATCAGACAGCTTCTACCTGGTCGAAATCCATGCTGGGTGTCAGTCAGCAGTTCTTTCTCTTCAAGGAACGCAATTAATTTCTTGTGGACTATTCGCACCATGACTTTGCTGATGTGTGAGGTCAGAGAGATAGGCTTAAAGGTTCGACTTAATATTCTCTATAACCCAAGCCCCCTTGTTTGCTCTCTCTTTTTCGTGAGATTGATGTATACACACACACACACACACACACAAGCATATGTATATATATATATATATATATATATATATATATATATATATATATATATATATATATATATATATATATATATATATATATATATATATATTGAGTCATCCCATCAATAATGCGGTTTTTTTAACTTTTATTTTTCAAAATTAAAACAAAAACAAATTTTCGTTGCGTCTTGCAAACTTTTCAAAAGTCGTTTACTCTGTCCGTTATCCGAGCTGCGTTCTTTTTGCTTGTTTGTGCGCATGTGTGTGGGTCAGTGTATGTGCGCATGCATATGTATGTATGTATGTATGTATGTATGTATATATGTATTCATGTATGCATGTATATATGTATGCAAGCATGTAAATGTGTATATGCATGTATGGGTGTTTGTGTGTGTGCGTATGTATATATGTATGTATGTGTGTACGTTTGTATGTATGTATTCTGCATATTCATGTGTGTTCGTGTTTGTGCGTTTTTATGTGTGTGTGTTTCCATGTGTGTGTGTGTGTGTGTGTGTGTGTACCTCTGTCTCCTTATGTGTGCATGTCTGAGTGTGTCTGTGTATGGGTTTTGTGACTATGTATTGTGTCTGTATGTATGGATGTATGTCTCCATTTGTGTCCTTTGTGAAGTGAAGTGTGTGTGTGTGTATGGTCACGTGTCTCAGTTTTCATTTGCGCGTGTATGTGTGTATGTGTGATTGTCTGTTCATATTACCTATGTACCTATCCATCTGTACGTCTATCTGTTTACATTCATATCCCTTTGCTAACATACATATGCATATACATATACGTATACGTATACATATATAGACACACACACGCACACACACATACACATACATACATCTACATAACAGCCTACTTACTATCCTACTTTATATATATATTTATACATATACTTATATATAAATTGTGGGTATGGGGGTATGATTATCTACTACGTATATTTCCTATTTTGTACTGGGGATGTTTCATTTATGAGGACGTACTTCTGTATTTGTCTGAGTGTTGGGTCCTTTGGGTGCTTGGATAAGATGCGGATGTCGAGTTGAACCAGGTTGCCTCCATGTTGGTCCTTGGCATGTTGGTAGAGTATGGAGGACTGTTTCTGTCGTCACATTGTCTCAAACGTTCATTTAGTCTTTTCACAATGTTCCTAGATGACTTTGCCAAGTATGTCATGTTCTTGTCTTTACAAGCACCTTTTAGGCATACTCTCCTCTATTTTCTACAAGGCTCTTCAATCTATCTGGTAGACTTACAAGGTCCGTGAAATACTCTTCCAGCACCGCATGTGGAGAATTCATATTTTTACCGTCCAAATGATTTTGAAGACTACGAAATAAATGATAATCAGATGAGAAAATGTCCGGCGAATATGGTGGGTGAGGCATCGTTTCCCATTCAAACTGCTCCATCCTTTCGAATGTCATCCTCGCCTGATGTGGCCGAGTATTATTCTAATGGAAGAACACCTTCCGTCATGAAAACAAACATGGTCGTTTTTCTTCTAGTGCTGACATAAGCCGCTCAAGCTGCTCGCAGCAGATCTCCTTTGTTATCATTTGATAACAACAGATAACAACACCTTACGTGGAGGAAGACCTTTAGCCTGGGGTACCCTTGTTTCTCCTTTCCTTATCCAGTTTCGTCGGCGCTTGACATTTTTATAGAAAACCCATTCCTCGTTACCAGTCACTATTCGATCAAAAAAGGTTCATTTGTGGGCCGTAGCTGCAAAGAAGAACACACATTTGATCTCTGCACACGATTAGACTCGGAAAGTTTGTGAGGAACCCATCGACCCAATTTGCTGACTTTTCCGATGGCACGCATGTGTCAATGAATGGTTGAATGATGAAACCCAAGTTCCTCAACAGTTATAATGAGATTTTGTTTCAGCAGGCTTTGGAAGACGTCCTTGTCGAGCCCTACTGATCTTCCAGGACGAAGCTCGTCTTCTAGACTGTAGTTTCCGGCTCGGAATTTCTGGAACCACCGTTAACACTGGCTTAAGCTTATTGCCCGATCTCCACTTTCCGTTGCGTTGTTGCCTTTATTGAACTTTATTTTAAAGCAAAATATGCCGAATATGCTCCTTTTTAAAGCAAAATATGCTCCATTGTCACTTCCATTATAACTTTGAAAAAATAACTGCTAAAATCGAACTGCACTCTTAAAAACTTGCACTAAGAATAAGCACAATGTAAAATTACTACCTTCTTTTATAGTAAGTTGATGCAGGTACTTTATCTCATCTCCCTTCGACTTTTAGTTCCCGCAATTGAAAAAACCGCATTATATATATATATATATGACCCAATACACACACACACACACACACACACACACACAAACATTTTAAACATTTCCTACTTTCAGTTTGTATTATTTGACCCATGCACGTAAACCCAGACGCACCTGTACACTACTTTCGAACTGCATTACTTATACATAGGTACATGCAGTGTTACGAACACACACACACACACACACACACACACACACACACACACAACGCATATATTATTAAATATTCTTAAAACTTCATATTTGTATTTACTGATGCAAATACATGCGCATTTAATAAGCATCCTTTGTATATATACACATGCATGTGTGTGTGTGCACGCATTCACACACACGCATATATCATAAACTATGAACATACACAGCCACACATAATCAAACTTATTCGAAAGCAAACACACTGACACACGCAAAATATTTGCGAGTGTTAACTTACATCTGCTCTTATCAAATTACCGAACACTATGTCATGTGAAGATCCTCGCCTGTCCCATTTCCCTTCGTCTTCTCTTACCACTTTCCCCAAACCCTTACAATCGTCTTTCTAATGTCTTATGTGTTATTTAATCCCTATAGGAATTTCTTCAGATGTCTACACACACACACACTCTGCCACATACATACATACATACATACATACATACATACATACATACACAAGGATGTGTACACACAAATCCACTTACATCATTATAAGTGTAGTGTGTGTATGTAGCAAATATATTTTTTATGGTAATTACGATGGAAATGATATGTATTATATGAAGATTACTTATGACAATATCATTTCATAGTTAACGCAGTGTGTGTGTGTGTGTGTGTGTGTGTGTGTGTGTGTGTGTGTGTGTGTGTGTGTGTGTGTGTGTGTGCGTGCGTGCGTATGTGCGTATGTGCGTATGTGCGTATGTGTGTGTATTGAATCAAGAATATTACATAGAATATGAACGTGCATTATAATATATATATATATATAGGAGTAAGTGTAAGGACAAGCAAGCTCGGCAAGTCGATATACAGATAATATTAAATATCTATTTTAATATGTTTACATATGTATATTTTTTGTATTGCCTAACTTGCTTGTTCTTACATTTACTCCTCTATTTGCTCAAGTTCAAATCTCTCGTGCACTACGAAGAGTATTCTATACAGAGAATACCTGTCTCTAATCTCTCTCTACATATATATATATATTGATAGAAATGGCAAGACACCAAAAGAATGAAAGAGACCTCGATATTATGTAAATAGAGGAATTTATCTGCAAATATAATATGTAACAATTATTCGGTAGCCATGACAAAACTCCGAGTTTCGGGTGTCGGGGTGGAAGCCCACGCCGGCATCTCTTCAGTTATTGGGTCATCGAAAAAATGTTATGAAAATAACCATTAAAACAAAGGGATTTTTTTGTGCGTGTGTGTGTATGTATGTGCGTATATAGACATGTGCGGGTATGTACGTATATTAGTCGTGTGTGCGTGCTTACGAGTATGTCCGTATATAGACGTCTTTTACTCCTATTGCTTATTTTTTACACTTTTTTCACACATTTTTCTGTATTTTGCCTTTAGCCCTGTTTTTTCTTGTGCATGTGCGTGTATAGGCGTGTGTATAAACCTTTTTGTGCGCGCGCGCGTGTGCGAGCGTGTATTCGAGTGTGTATATATTTTTTGGCGAATGTGTGGGTGAGCATGTGTGTTTCAAGTGAGGGTGGATGAGTATATACATATAGGCGCATGTACGTGGGTGTGCGGGCGCGTGTGTATGTATGGACATGCGCGCTTACTGGATAAATTACGAAAATAACTCTAACAATTCAAATACTAAGAAATAAGCATACTCAATTTGATTTATACCAAATAATTTAGGAAAATGATTGGGTTATTTCCCTTGGCTATATATAAGAATCCATTCCAGGGCCCTGTCATCGATTTTTCAAATATCTGATTATGCCATGAGATTTCCAGACATGAGTTCTACTCACGTGTCAAGTTTCATCAAAATCGATAAAACGATGTAGGAGGAGTTAGCTAACAACTCCGCAAACAAACACACCCATAGACAGAATCCCCCCCCCCCACCATATATATATATATATATATATATATATATATATATATATATATATATATATTATGATTGACCGTTGACTGAACACTATTCAATTTTTTTTCTCCCTGTTTTTCTCCTTGTCTCCGTATTCTTTCTGTTGAAGAGCGTAGCTCGAAACGTTAAAGACTTTCCGTATTCCCGAGCGTCATACTAATATATACTTTTGTTATTTACACCACCTGTCCTCGTCTGTTGTTATTATTTGTATATTCTCCCATATATATACACACACATACACACGCACATCACTCATACACACGTTATTAAATATATAGATATTACAGAGAGCTAGTGATATTTGAGGTCATGTTTGGTAACTTGATAAAACAACTCTAATCTAACAAAGACTTAATGAACTTTAATAAAATAAAATGTTGTGCTCAGGCACATGCGTGACTGCTTGGTAAGAGGTTTGCCTTCCAACCATATGGTTCCAGGTGCACTCCCTCTGCATGACACATTGGACAAGTGTTCTGTACTATAACCTTGGGCCGTCTAAAGCTATGTAAGTGGAGTTGGTAGAATTGAAAGAAGTCTATCGTGTACGTATACACACACACACACACACACACACACACACACACATATGTTGCTCAAATTTACAAAAAATAAAAGACGGAGACAGGTGTAGGAACAACAAGCAAGTCTATTAGATTAACACTCGGGAAAAAAGCCTTTTACGTTTCGAGACTACTCTCTCTCTCTCTCTTTCTCTCTTTCTCTCACTATATATATATATATATATATATATATAAAGAGAGAGAGAGAGACAGACACAGACACAGACAGGCAGACAGACACAGACACAGACAGGCAGACAGACACAGACACAGACAGGCAGACAGACACAGACACAGACAGGCAGACAGACACAGACAGGTAGACAGAAATGTGTGTGCGTGCGTGTCTTTTTGTCTGTGTTTGTCCCCCACCACCGCTTGACAACTGGTGTTGCTGTGTTTACGTTCCTGCAGATTAGCAGTTCGGTAAAAGACACCGATAGAATAAGTACCAGGCTTAAAAAGAATAAGTACTGGGGTTGATTAATCCGACTAAAAATTCTTCAAGGTGCACTAAATGGTCCTTATTCGTTTCGAACATCAATTGAACAATGGCAGCTTTCAGTGAAGCTATAGTATTGTAAGGATGTCAGTTTGTGTACCTTTTAACAACTCTCCAAGCGTTGTAGTTCATCTGGTGAGTTTGGAGGTCAAAAGTTTGGTGTTACATGTTGGTAATGGTTATCTAGCATCTGTTTTGGGGGTTATATGAGCCTTGTGAGAAACTAGTGTGTCCTCTTGAAACGCGTAGTACCTTCCACTGCATATTTCACCCATCCTGGGTTTAACAAAAGTCTCTAGCATCTCAAGGTATTCAGAAACTTTAATTCTATGACCTTGTAGAAAGATGTGAGGTAGTATGACATGACCTCCTAAAACCATCATAGTTGCTGAAAACTTATTGAGTATATCAGAAGGATATGCACATAAACTTTTTCTGTTAGTCTTTCTCATCAGAACATGTCATGTTCATGAAATCTTTTAACTTTGTTAACCGACCGCTTAGCAAGACGTGTTTTCTGCGTTTTTGCAGACTTAAATCGGCTGCATACGACTCGTATCCAATATTTTCATGCACTAGTTCCGATAGTCCACGCTGACACCTCAATTTCTTTGGCGATCGCCCTCGTTGGTTTTTCGGAATCATCATCGATAATCTTTTGACTTCACTAAATGAATTGCGATGTTCTTATAGAGTCCAAACCGAATTTAAAATATTTTCTACAGAACCTTCTGTTTCCATCTGAACTACAAGGTCTGATCAATAAGTATCCGGACTGTTGCTATAGTAACGAAGCTAAAATACGCAGATAGAAACCGCTGGGCAAAGGTTGACCTTGAACTCTGCTGTGCATGCGTACTAAGTTTTAATGTTCTAGCTCACTTTCGCTGTTTACAGCAGTGCTTGGAAGGAAGGTGTGTAGCGTCCCTGTCATTGACCATGACAGGGAGAGCTGTCATAGCGATACATGCTCAGAGTGTATGAGTGGTTCAGACGTTTTCAAGATGGCCGAGAAATGTCGATATTGACGAACGTTCTGGGAGACCCGCAACCAGCAGAACTGAGAAAAACATCGCAGATGGACGTGCAGCTGTGAGGGGAAATCGTCGAATCACCATCCGTGAGTCATCAGAGGATGTGGAGATTAGTTACGGTTCAGTTCAGTTCATTATCACTGAAGATTGTGCTAAAACTGCTTTCAGCTGACCAAAAAGACACTCGGGTTTCAGTTGCAGAAGATCTCCTTGATTGTGTCGAGAACGATGAAAACTTTTTGAAAGCTTTGTGTAGGTCTCTGAGCAGGTATCGCCAGGCTCTCGGCAAAATTTGATGCAGATTCTCTGATCACCTTTCTGTGACATAGTCAATGCGACGATCACACGCTACGCACGTTCCTTCCAAGCACTGCTATAACTAGTAAAAGTGAGTTAGAATGCTAAAACTTAGTGCGCATGCACAACAGAAAATAAGGTCAATCTGTGCCAAGCGACTTCCCTCTGCATACTTTAGCATCATTACTATGGCAACAGTCCGGATACTTATTGATCAGACGACGTATGTAAAGACCTTGCTATATTTAGAAAGTTGATGATTGCTAAATCCCTGGCAACAATGACTGCAAGTCTTTTCACTTCTTGTGCTAGCATTTCATCTGCCATGGGGAATCTGATTTGAAAAGAGAGAAATATACTGATAATTAAGTGTCCTCTTACATCTCCTCTGTGTGTGTGTGTATGTGTGTAAGTGTGTGCGTATGCGTGTGTGTGTGCGTGTGCGTGTGCGTGTATGCGTACGTACATGCAGGATGTTCGGGCTAATTTGGATGATTTTTATGTCTCTTTTTTTTTTCAGGAACAGCTTAATGTATTGGTAAACAGCCAACGGCGTTGGAGAGCATAAAGGTTAAAGGTGTAGTTGAGAAAGTTAGTTAACATGGAAGACTAAGCATTGAAAAAGAGTTGCCTGAATCATGATGATTCACGCCGAGTATCAAACTGCCGACACCACGATTGCAACTCAATGTTCTGTGAACATTGTAAAGGTTGTAAGACATGACATAGACAGCTGCAACGGAAACTACGAAGTTGTTGTCAGCAGGCAGGGACACAACAAGCATCCTGGTTGCGTCGAAATGCGGGAATTCATCCCCACAACTTTCAACAGGACCTGAGACTCAATTCAGACGTGTGGTATACTTTCTTTTTCCATTTTGTTTTATTTATTTTGTCTATTCATTTATTTATTGAACTGCTTACCGGGCAAACCCGCACTCCCATCCCGAATTAATTATTTTTTCTCGAATAACCCAGACATAATTACAATTATAAGTCAATCAATATAAAGGCAAACTTCTAAATTTTAAAGCAGTTTGATAAGTGCCATGTACGAAACTTTTGACCTTTGAGTTACTTATAACACCTGCAGAATTTTATAGATACGTATATATATCTTGTTATATATACTAATATATACCCTGTCCTGTTTACTACCCAACTTATATATATATATATATATATATATATATATATATATATATATATATATATATATATATATATATATATATAATTCTATTACATTCTTTCACTTGCTTCAGTTATTTGACTGCGGTCATGCTGGGGCACCACCTTTAGTCGAAGAAATCGACCTCAGGATTTATTCTTTGTAAGCTTAGTACTTATTTTATCGGAGTCTTTTGCCGAACCGCTAAGTTTCGTGGACGTAAACGCACCAGCATCTGTTGTCAAGCGAAGGCGGGATGACAAACACAGACACGCACACATAAATATATACATATATATACGATGGGCTTCTTTCAGTTTCCGTCTACCAAATCCTCTCACAAAGCTTTAGTTGGTCCGAGGCTATAGTAAAAGACACTTGCCCAAGGTGCGACGCAGTGGGACCGAACCCGGAACCATATGGTTGAGAAGCAAGCTTCTTATCACAGAGCCACGCCTGCGCCTACACACAAATACACACACATGCATATTTAAAAGCATACACACACACACATGTGCATATTTATATACATACACACACACACACACACATATGGGTATTGTTTTCTGAGACGGTAAAAATAGTAGGAGGAAAGGAAATTTTATTTGATTCACTTGAAGTTGTATTGTTCAGCTTGTCCTACTGGTGCTAACAGAAACCACTCATACATTGGATGATGTGACCCTTTGGCCTACATTGATATTACATAATCATGCATCATATCATTAAATCTTATTTCCTTCCTATTTGCCAGACCTTCACGTGTTTTCTCTCTCTCTCTCTCTCTCTCTCTCTCTCTCTCTCTCTCTCTCTCTCTCTCTTTCTCTCTCTCTCTCTCTCTCTCTGAGTCATAATCATTTTCATTAGTCTCAACTGACACAACGCTTCTTGCAGTCATGTCCGCCTCTTCTTCCTTATTCTTTTTTTGAAGGAGCAATTTTACGATTCTACTAGTGATGTAAAAAGAGAAACACCTGAACTATGACTGGATAATATTTACAACAGCGACATCATTGACATTTCCAACTTATATTTTTAATAGTTAGACACATGCCAAATCTTGGTTCAGAAGACGTAGAAACAAAAAAGCATTCCAGTAGTCTTATCATCGGTTCCAGGAATACATTAACCAATCTCTCCTTTACTTATTCAAGTTGTAGAGTGTGAGTTGAGAGAAATGGCTACTATTTCTAGCAGGTAGAGTAAACAGTTAGAGTATCATGTGTAGGTTGTTATCGATGTTTTTAGTGTTATTTGTGTTGTTGTTTGTTTCAAATGTACTGGAACTGTATGATAAAATCAAAAACAACATGAAATACAGAAACTGTCAGTATGAGACGGTGGATAATAATGTATGCAGTTTTGTGTATGAAGGCTTTGAAATTTTTGAAATAACGGTATGTGAGATTGTTTTTCATCAAAACAAACATTCTATACAGTTCCTTATTACTTGTGGATTGAAGCAAGGCTGTAGTTCTGTACCTATATTCTTCTCCTTATAGTTGGCTATGACAATCTTAGAACCTTCCTCCATGCAATTTAGTTGTTGACATCAGATATTGTTTTGAAGGTAAACTATTTAATAAATCCAGATTTCAATTTCATCAACTTATCAACATCCAACACATCTTAGAGTTTCAATATATCGTTGAAAATTCTATCCTATCTCCAGAAACCAGTCTACAATTTCACCCAGTACTTATGACTTTTAGGCCTCAGTGGATATCAAGAAGACTAAAGTTCCCAGGCAACCTTCTCCAAAACCTAACCTCCATAATTTCAAAATCACCATCCCTGATATAGCTGTTGAAAATGTTGATAACTTCCCCTTTCTTGGCTGGATTCTTTCTAACAAATATACTTCTAAAAAAAAATGAAGAACACATAATTGGATCAACCTATCCAACATTATGAAAATTGGCAAAACAAGTCTTTAAGAACGTATATCTATCCCCAACCAACCATCAATAATAATAATAAAAAGCTGATGGTCTATCAAGCCGTCATCGTCTCATCTTTTTTACACGGTTGTGAAACATGGCCACTTTGACGCCTGGACACCAAAAAGCCGAGACTTTTCCATCAGCTATCTTAAACAACAAATGGGAGGACTACATAACCGGTAATGTTTTCCAAGAAAAAGCGAACAGTTTAGCATAGAATCAACAATGTTGGAACACGAGCTACGATGCTGAGCACATGTAGTTAGAATGAAAGAAAAAGGATTTTCGAGTCAAATCTTTAACAGTGAATTAGCCAGAGGGGAAAGATCTCGAAGGCATTTTGTCTGGCGTTACAAAAACCAACTAATATCAACCATCAAAATGGTTGGGATTTCCAACAGATACATGCGAAACTGAGCGTCCATCGTCACCACCATAAATTACAGTTTGAAGCAAAAAGATGAAGGAAAATTAAAACGTATAGAACGCAAGATGCAGCAACAACCAAGAACTTCGTCAAATCGTTCCCGGGCATATGGCGTAGTAGTTAAGAGCGCGGGCTACTAACCCCAAGATTCCGAGTTCGATTCCAGGCAGTGACATGAATAATAATAATAATAATAATAATAATAATAATAATAATAATAATAATAATAATAATAATAATAATAATAATAAAGATCTTGAAATAGAAATTAGCAAAATGTGGAATCTGAAGACGAAAACAATACCTATTGTCATAGGTGCCCTGGGAATGACAGCGAAACGGGCTGATTACTACCTAGCTCAGATACCAGGAAACCCCAAAATGGCTGAAGTCCAAAAGATAGTGCTCATGGGAACTGCCCATATCCTACGTAAAATACTGTCTATGTGATCTCAAATTTTAAAGCAAACATAATTTTCTTATGGTTTCTTAAACATTCACTTGAACAAAACTGTACAAATCCAAATATATGGTACCCTAGGCATAACACCTACATGAACTTCTAACTTGTTGTCTCTTGAGGTCTCTGGGTGAGACTTGGATCCAACTTGTACAAATGCAAAACAAAAGTCAAACATAAAATAATAATAATAATAATAATAATAATAACAATAATAGACTTGCTAATAGAAATTGAAAAAATGTGGCACCTCAAGGCGACTACCATACCAGTGATTGTAGGATCTCTAGGAATGATAAAAAAAAGGTACTGAAACCTATTTGAAAATGATACCAGGCTTACCATCCCTACAGGAAGTGCAAAAAATCGAGCTAACCGGAACGACTCATGTACTGAGAAGAGCATTATCGCTGTGAAAACAACATCCATTCATGAACTTTCTTTTTTCTTAAGTACATAAACAAGGTGCCACCAATTATAAAATACATAAGGCACTCTATGAATAAATGGCAGACAGTGCTACAGCTCCAAACAAAAGAGGGACTGGTGAAAATGAAAGCCATCCCCATTAGAAGAGAAATATTCCAGGGAGACACGCTCTCTCCACTCCTGTTCTGCATGGCACTCACACCTTTAACTGAATTGCTAAATAGAACTGGATGCGGATACAAATGTTACGGCAAAACAGTCAGCCACCTTTTATATATGGATGACCTAAAATTATATGCTAGAAATGATAAAGAGCTGGAAACACTACTACAGACAGTACATAGATTTACCAAGGAAATAGATATGAAATTCGGATTACAAAAATGAGCCAAAGCAACCCTGAAAAGAGGAAAACTAGTTAAGAGTAGCAACATCACACTAAATAAAGCCAATGAAATAAGAGAACTAGACGAAAGCCAGCCATACAAATATTTAGGAGTCGATGAACTAGATAGGATACAACACACACAAATGAAAGAAAAAATAAAGAACGAGTACTATAGATGAGTTAGATCAATACTAAAAACAGAGCTCAATGCTAAAAAGAAGATAATAGGTATTAACACTTTAGCTGTCCCAGTTATAAGTTACAGCTACAATATCCTTAACTGGACACTAAACGAACTAACGAAAATAGACAGGAAAACAAGAAAAATAATGACAGGATCTAGTATGCACCACCCAAAATCTGACATAGAAAAGCTACATATACAACGTACAGTAGGTGGTAGGGGTCTTATACAGCTGGAAAACTATTATAAAATAACCACCATAGGACTGCAAAAATACCTACTTCAGAAGCAAGGAAAACTAATACAAATAGCCACAAAACACGAGCAAAACAAAAAACTGTTTTCAGTATTTAAGGAAGCTGACAAATACAAACAAGAAATCATACTACCTAACAAATACAAAGAAGAAGAAGAAGAAGAAGAAACAACAAAAGCTATAAAACAAATGAAATCCAAACTAAAACTAGAACAGCAACGGACCATGATAAAACGATGGCAAGGAAAGCCCCTACATGGTAAATACTGGGCTAAACTAAATGCAAAAGAAATAGACAGAGAAAAATCCCAGCAATGGTTGAGAAGCTCAGGACTCAAAGCAGAGACTGAAGGTTTTTTATTTGCTGCACAAGATCAAAGTCTCCCCACCAGAAATTACCAAAAACATATAATGAAAAGAAACATAACAAGTAACTGCAGAATATGTGGCGATGGACAAGAAACAATAAATCATATTATCTCTGGCTGCCTAGTCCTGGCTAAGAAGGAATATATTCACGGACACGACAGAGCTGGGACCTATATACACTGGAAGCTATGCCAACACTATGGAATAACAACAGAAAAAAGATGGTATAAACACATGCCAGAAAAGGTCACAGAAAACGAGAAAGCAACCATACTCTGGGATATGCCAGAAAAAGTCACAGAAAACGAGAAAGCAACCATACTCTGGGATATGCCAATACACATAGATAGAGAAATTAAGGCCAATAGACTAGATATAGTTGTCAAAGATCATGAAGAAAAAAAAATGCTTTCTAATTGATGTATCAATACCAGCAGATGGCAACGTTTCCCTAAAAGAAATGGAGAAACTTTCAAAAACAAAGACCTGGAAATAGAGGTAACTCGAATGTGGAATCTAAAAACAGAAACAATTCCTATCATAGTAGGTGCCTTAGGTATAATAAAAAATATTCAGACAAATACATAACAAAAACACCAGGACTTACAAATATATATATAACATACAGAAAATTGCACTACTGGGCACTGCACACATCCTACGCAAAACACTTTCAATACAGTAACCATAAGAGCATCACAGCAAACCACAGCACATGCCCAAGGCACACAGAGCTGCGCTCGGTAGTGAAGTGAAAGCACGTTATAAAAATAAAACTACTGAAGAACAACAACAGCAACAAGAAAACTTTAACAACATACTAGCAGATCCAGAGACAATGCCTGAATGGCTCACAAAAGGGAAAACCATCTTAATCCCCAAATCTACGGAAACGGAGAAACCACAAAACTATAGACCTATAACCTGTCTCCCTACGATCTACAAAGCCTTTACTGCAATAATATCGCAGAGATTGAGTAAACACCTGGAAAATAACAACCTGTTTCCAGAAGAGCAGAAGGGATGCTGCAAGGGCTCATACAGCTGTAAAGATCAATTATTGATCAATAAAGCCATAACTGAAGACAGCCGCAGAAAGAAGAAAGGCCTCAGTATGGCCTGGGTGGACTACCAAAAGGCTTTCGACAGTGTTCCCCACACGTGGATTCTGGAAACACTAGCCATAAACAAGGTGGCACCAATTATCATAAAATACATAGAGCACTCAGTGAACAAATGGCAGACAGTGCTACAGCTCCAAACAAAAGAGGGACTTGTGAAAACGAAAGCCATCCCCATTAGAAGAGGAATATTCCAGGGAGACACGCTCTCTCCACTCCTGTTCTGCATGGCACTCACACCTTTAACTGAATTGCTAAATAGAACTGGATGCGGATACAAATGCTACGGAAAAGCAGTCAGCCACCTTCTATATATGGATGACCTAAAATTATATGCTAAAAACGACAAAGAGCTAGAAACACTACTACAGACAGTACACGGCTTTACCAAGGAAATAGATATGAAATTCGGATTAGAAAAATGTGCCAAAGCAACCCTAAAAAGAGGAAAATTAGTTAAAAGTAGCAATATAACACTAGATAAAGCCAATGAAATAAGAGAACTAGACGAAAGCCAACCATATAAGTATTTAGGAGTCAATGAACTAGATAGGATACAACATACACAAATGAAAGGAAAAATAAAGAAAGAGTACTATAGACGAGTTAGATCAATACTAAAAACAGAGCTCAATGCTAAAAACAAGATAATGGGTATCAACACTTTAGCTGTCCCAGTTATAAGCTACAGCTACAACATCCTTAACTGGACACTAAACGAACTATGTAAAATAGACAGGAAAACAAGAAAAATAATGACAGGATATAGGATGCACCACCCAAAATCTGACATAGAAAGGCTATATATACAACGCACAGAAGGTGGCAGGGGTCTTATACAGCTAGAAAACTATTATAAAATAACCACCATAGGACTGCAAAAATACCTACTCCAGAAGCAAGGGAAACTAATACAAATAGCCACAAAACACGAGCAAAACAAAAAACTGTTTTCAGTATTTAAGGAAGCTGACAAATACAAACAAGAAATCAATCTACCTAACAAATACGAAGAAGAAGAAGAAGAAGAAACAACAAAAGCTATAAAACAAATGAAATCCAAACTAAAACTAGAACAGCAACGGACCATGATAAAACGATGGCAAGAAAAGCCCCTACATGGTAAATACTGGGCTAAACTAAATGCGAAAGAAATAGACAGAGAAAAATCCCAGCAATGGCTGAGAAGCTCAGGACTCAAAGCAGAGACTGAAGGATTTTTAATTGCTGCACAAGACCAGAGCCTCCCCACCAGAAATGACCAAAAACACATAATAAAAAGAAATATAACAAGTAACTGTAGAATATGTGGAGATGGACAAGAAACAATAAATCATATTATCTCTGGCTGCCCAGTCCTGGCTAAGAAGGAATATATTCACAGACACGACAGAGCCGGGACCTATATACACTGGAAGCTATGCCAACACTATGGAATAACAACAGAAAAAAGATGGTATAAACACACGCCAGAAAAGGTCACAGAAAACGAGAAAGCAGCCATACTCTGGGATATGCCAATACACACAGATAGATAAATTAAGGCAAATAGACCAGATATAGTTGTCAAAGATCATGAAGAAAAAAAATGCTTTCTAATTGATGTATCAATACCAGCAGATGACAACATTTCTCTAAAAGAAATGGAAAAACTTTCAAAATACAAAGACCTGGAAATAGAGATAACTCGAATGTGGAATCTAAAAACAGAAACAATTCCTATCATAGTAGGTGCCTTAGGTATAATAAAAAACTATTCAGACAAATACATAACAAAAACACCAGGACTTACAAATATATATAACATACAGAAAATTGCACTACTGGGTACTGCACACATTCTACGCAAAACACTTTCAATACAGTAAACATAAGAGCACCACAGCAAACCACAGCACATACCCAAGGCGCACAGAGCTGCGCTCGGTAGTGAAGTGAAAGCACGTTATAAAAATAAAACTACTGAACAACAATAATAATAATAATGATAATAATAATAATAATAATAATAATAATAATAATAATAATAATAATAATAATAATAATAACAGCATCGAAAAATACCTTAGGAATGAGAACCCAGGTTCGAAATTTCCCGAAGACACCTGATGAAGGCTGGAGGGTATATCAGCCGAAACGTTGCGTTAACAACAAACATGATGAGGACAAATATCTGTCAAATGTAAATAATGTAAATAATGTACATAATTCCTCATCTCTTAAATATAAAACTGTGCACAGATTTTGATGTAATAAGCAATCAGCCTCATGTAGTTTATCATCTCATCTAAGTCATTTAATTTAGATTGTGTCTTTGAGTGGAAGCTTGCCAATGTTGTGTTCCATGGCTTTATTTACAGCAAAATCATGGGTCTGGCACTTTAGCAGGTATTTATAAACTGAAGTTTTATTAGAATATGGATCAGACAATCGCCAACATACGCTACTGTCGTTTTGCCAAGAGATTCATGAACTCTATTAGAAACTTTCGTTGTGTGCAGAGCAATAACACTGCTTTCAATAAATTTCTATGGGTCAAGAACCCACTGATGAATGATATAGGAATGGAGGGTCCACTTGATCTAAATTTACTTGAGTTCTACTGATAGCCATTAAGGAGGGAAAGTGATTCAAGATGGTGAAGAAGGTTTTTGATAATGGCTGTCTCCATCACCTTTGAGGAAGCCAGTGTAATGGGGTGATGGGGAAGTTGCTGCTTTGGAATAGGGTGCATTCTAACTTGCTTACAAGGATGTAGATATATCCGGAGAGAGAGACGCACACAGAGTGAGAGAGAGAGAGGGGGGAGAGAGAAAGAGTGAAAGAAAGAAAGAAAGAAAGAGCAATACGTTGGTGACGCTAGGGTTAGCTATTGAGATACTGTTTTAGGGGTGGAAGCACTAAGTAGTGATGTGTCAATGATAACACTGTTTTAGGGATATGGAGCTGTGATGCATATATATGCGAGGTGGAAAGACTTGTAGAGAAGAAAGGATAGATAAGAATATTAGGTTGTCCGGAAAGTTCTGAGCGTTTTTAAGTTAAATCTTTTAATGCTTCATTGAACACACCTGAAACGTAACACAATTAAAACTTAGGCGTTCTTGAAGTGGTAGTACATCTCTTCTTTGTTCTTGACTAAAAATAGATTTATCTTTCATTCCACTTACCTTTTATTGACATTTGAAATGGATAACCAAAAACTTCATATTCGCTAGGTTTTTTTAAAAAATGGAATGCTGCAAAGACTTGCAAAACCATTTGTGAAGTTTATGGTGATGATTCTGTGGGTGAATCAACTGTTCGAAGGTGGTTTGCAAAATTTAAGCTGGTGAGTTTAGCTTGGAAGATGATAGTCGTAGTGGAAGACCTTCAAAATTAGATGAAGATGTTTTTAAGGCAAAAATCGAAGGAAACTCAAATATCACGACTAGAGAACTTGCAGAGGAGTTCGAAGTTTCTAAAAGTATGGTTTATGAACACCAATAGGATACATTTCTTGTTACAATATATGGATCCCTCACAAACTCTCAGAAAAGAATTGTTTGGACCGGTATTCCGTTTGTGATATGCTTTGAAATGGAACGAAAGCATACCTGGAGATGAAAAATGGATTGTGTACGAAAACGTAGTGCGAAAAAAATCCTGGAGTTTGTGTAAGGATCCCACAAAACAGCAACCAAAGACGAATATCCATGCCAAAAAAGCTATGCTTTGTATTTGGTGAGATCATAAAGGCATTATTAATTGTGAGCTTCTACAAAACCAGACCATTAATTGTGATGTGTACTGTCGTCAGCTGGCTAATTTAAACGAAAAATCAAAGACTTAATATTTCACCTAGAGTATGTGCGATGCAAAGCAGGGAAAAGATATGGAGGCTTATCCGCTGAAGTACTATACACAAAACCCACCAAGATGTAGCACTGAAGGAAAAAGTGATACCGCAAAAAATTGTACAGAAAATTTTGGAATGGATCAAAAAGGGTAGCGAATTTGGGAGTGGGTGAGAGAGCTTGCAGGTTGTGAGATATATGAAAGCATTCCTCACGGTGAATGATGGTTTTGATGAAGATTTTTGCATGTTGTATAGTGTAGCATTAATGTAGTTTAAAGTAGTGTGTATCCTACGGCAGTAGAGTGTAAAAGGGTATACTTTTGTGGCATGTAATATTGGGAAAACAATTGTAGTTGATTGCAGTGTAATATAGTGTAATAAATACAAGTTAATGTAGTTTAATATACGGTTACGTAATATTGTGTAACGAATAAGGCGGCGATCTGGCAGAAACGTTAGGACGCCGGGCGAAATGCTTAGCGGTATTTCGTCTGTCTTTACGTTCTGAGTTCAAATTCCGCCGAGGTTGACTTTGCCTCTCATCCTTTGGAGGGTCGATAAATTAAGTACCAGTTGCGTATTGGGGTCGATCTAATCGACTGGCCCCACTCACCAAAAATTTTGGGCCTTGTGCCTTGAGTAGAAAAGAATGCTGTGCAATGAATATAGTGAAGTTAGGTGTAAGTGTAATAAAGTGCGGTGAAATGTAAGTTAGTAATAGCGTAGTTTAGTTTAATGTAATATAGAGTAGTTTTAGCGTACCGCAATATGGAGTAGTTTAAAGTAATGTAATATAGAGTAGGAGTAGTCTAATGTAATGTAATATAGAGTAGTTTATTGTAGTGTAATAATACAGTGTAGTCAAGTGTACTGTAACAAAGTAGATTAGTGTAATATTGAGTAGTTTAGTTTAGTGTAGTGTAATAAGAACAGTTTAGTGTAATTTCATATACGCTAGTTTATTGAGGTGTAATATGGCATAATTTAGAGTACTGGCATTTTAATGTCCAACTAGCGGGACCCGTGAACATTTCACCGAAGTAATGGAAAACTTAGTGGGTTATTTCTGAAAACTTTATCCAAAAACCTGTCAGCGTTGCCTGTGTTGTGTCTGTAGGGAAAGATAGTCGTTCGTCTGCTAATCATTGAAAAATGAAGGAAATTGGAATACGATGTTTACTTAATGCACTTTACATATACACTTTATATGATTTATACACAACTTTATTAACTTAATATACAACACTTTCCTTCTTTCTCTCTCACTCTTCGCTTTATCCTCTTTTTCTCTCTCACTCTTCGCTTTATCTTCTTTTCCTCTCTCCTTTTTTTTTTTTGTTTTGTTTTCGCTCTTCACCTTTTCCGTCAACTAATCACATGAAAGGGTTACAGACGAGCTAAATAACGGAGAAAAACAAAACTTAGTTCAAAAGGAAAATTACGCATTTCACTCACAACCATCTCCTACCTCCCCCTTCCACTTTCTCGTCCCTCTCGTCCCCTCCCACCCCCACTCTCCTCCCCTTCAACTAATCACGTGGAAGCGTTACAGATGAGTTAAGTAACGGAGGAACAAACAGAATTATTATTAGATACTATAATATAGTTTAGTTTAGTAATATATATGGTAAGTGTACTTTGTTGAAGTTTAGAATAACTTCGAATAGTATAGTTTAATGTAATAAAATATAGTGTAGTTTATTGTATTGCATTGTGGGTAGAGTAACTAAATGTAATATACTGTACCTTGGAAGTGTGTTTTAGTGTCTTGTAGTAATAGCGTATAATGTATTTCAATGTAATACAACTTAGCTTAGTTTAATGTAACTTAGTGTAATTTTTGGCTGTATATTATTAAGCTGTTTAATGCTGGTAGAATGTAGTTTAAAGTAATGTAACATTGTGTAGTGTAGCGGTGTATTTTAGTGCAGTGTAGTATAATTTGTATTAGAGTTGCTTAATGAGTGCCATTTATCTCCCGCTCTGCAATTATTGTTCCGACATTTGAACGAGTTCATGGTAATCATTACCATCATCATCTTTCATTCATTATCGAATATGTTCTGTCCTTTTGAATGACAGCAGATTGTTATTTGGGGAAAATTTGATAGGCCCTTTTAGTGTGTCGAGCGACCACTGAGAGCGTATTTATCTTTATCTGTTGTTCGTTGCGTAGTGAGGTGTTGTTGAATATAATAATGCTAGGTTGTATAGGTGCAGCTAAGCGTTCAATCATCGACCACAGTGAGATATGTTCGAGGATGTAATGACCAGGAGCAAAACGACGATGGCAACAACTATCGTTCCTTCTTCTTCTTCTTCTTCTTCTTCTTCTTCTTTTCCTCCTCCTCCTCCTTCTCCTTTACTACTACTTCCACCACCACCGCCGCCGCCGCCGCCGCCACCACCACCACCACCACCACCACCACCACCACCACCACCACTACTACTACTACTACTACTACTACTACTACTACTATTACTACTACTACTACTGTTTTTATTGCAGTATCAAAAACAATAAGAACATTATTAATAAATTTTGAAAGAAGTTTGCTGCTTAACTACATGACTCCGAGTTCAGTCCCACTGCGTAGTACCTCAAGCAACTGTCTTCTACCATAGCACCTGTATCACCAAATTCTTTGGTAGACAGAAACTGAAAGAAGCTCGTTGTGTATGTGTGTGTGTGTGTGAGTGTATGTCTGTGTACTTTGTTGTGTTAACTTGTTTACATCCCCTCTCTGTAACTTAACAGTTCGGCTCAAAGAGATCAATAGAATATGCACAAGACAAAAAAATAAGTACTGGGGGTCGATTTGTTCGACTAAAACCCTTCAAGGCCATGCCCCAGCATGGCCACAGTCGAATAACAGAAACAAATGGAAGATAAAGATATAGCTGATAAACATATTTCCTGTAAACGTGAGAGGATAATTTGGTGGCTAATTTTTGTGCTAGTGCTCATTGTATTAATTTGATGATAAATATTAGCTCCCCCAGGACAAGATACCATATGTTTCACACATTACACAATTGAAATGAGCATATATATATTCTCAACAGGTTGATGCGCTGCTGCAGCTGCCTAATTGAAGCTTGCTGTTCAAATTTATCAAGAAATACCTGCAGTGGGAGCTACAACAACGATAAGATTATTAACTCTTGTATAAAATTTGCCGCTTTAAAGCAACTGTTACTAAAAAAAACTTGCTGGTTTTCACACTATGGACTATTGTGTCATTGAATGGGTCTTGACTTTCAGCATTGGTATCATTTCTGGATAATTTCTGGGTGGGTGTTGGTTTTAATAAACACTAAATTGGTCTTTTAAATAAAGCTTCCATTATCTCCGAGAGAAGCTGCTTACAGGAGGCAATTGATTTATATCCGTACGCCAAGTTTGCGCTGGCGGCAAGATGCGCGCGCGCACACACACTCACACACACACTCACACACAATTCTGTGAATATGCGTATACCAGTATATGTGTTCATGTTGGTGTGTTCGAAGATAACAAAACATACTTAAAATATCTATGTCTAAAAAGGCTTCCTCCTATCAATGCACACACACATAAACATAAACACACACACACAAACATAAACACACACACACAAACACACACACATTAAGGGAAAGAGGGGAGGGAAAGAGAGAGAGGAAGATAATTTCTTTTTAGCTGTATCTAGAGGACGGAGTAGTGTTCATGATCTTTGTAATTCTCTGAGACCGATGAGTTTGATGCTAGCACTGTTCCTGGTGCGGTATGTAGGCCGAACGTAACTAATGGGACGAAAGGTGAAGGGATGAATGCATTGCAAGTGTATGGGTGGAAGGGGTGCGAGAAAAGTCACCTCAAACAAACATAGACCATTATAGTAGCGATCGAAAAGAGATAAAGAAGAGAGAGGTCGCCTGTGGGTCAGAGGCTAGATCATCTCTGTCAGTGTCTTAGTGCAATCAGTCGAGTGGCTTTTTATTTGATGTTGGCTATGATGCTGCATCACCGTTAGAGATGTGAGAGCAGAATTCCATTGAGGTCCCTATTTGCTGCATGTGGAGTGTTACCAACTGGTAGGGATTGAAATGTTTTCTGGCCTTGAAGAGATGGTCCAGTGTTTGAGATGATATCTTTCTACGCTAAAGATGTCCTTCTCCCTAAAGAATTCCTCGATGGTAGTGAGAACCAGCATTTGAGGCGCTTATAAGGGCTCTATTTATGTACTTCTAATGTTTAGATGGAGTTTAATGCAGTGGTGTTTCTAGATTTGAGTGGTAATTGAGATTTTTTGTTTGCTGTTGAAAGAGATAAGACTGACTACACCGAAAGATGCTTTGAAGTGTTCCGTTCATTGCATCGATGCAAATTTAGCGTATTGTGCCTAGGTTGTGCGTGGATGATGCATGGTTGAGAAAGGCGAGGAAGGAAACAAGGGTCATGTCATCTGCCAAAGAAAAGCTAATTAATAGATGGCTATTTTAATTTAATACTGCTTCTATTCTATATAACGAATTTTCATTCAACCTGACGGCTATCTGCGATACCAGTGAATTATTAATTATCCAAGTATTCTATACGTATCTGAATTTTGTTTTCGACGTCGTACTTAATCTGCTCACGTTTGTGCTCATTTATGTTGGTTCTTCTTATCCATTGGTTTCCTGTTAAACTTTCACTTATCCTCTATTCTTTTGGCTGTATCAATTTATTTATTTATTTATTGTTTTTTGATACTTCAAGTCTTTCATTTCGTGTTATTGTGCCAAAAAAGAATTAAATTTGCATTGCAAAAACATTGTAGAAGTTTTTAAAAAAAGTTCTTTATTATAATCGGAAAAGGGTCTGCATTTCCGAGTGCTAAAAGTAAATCTAAGTTGTCGAGATAAAACATCATACCGGATGTGAAACTTCAGATGTTGAAGTGAATGAAATCTGGCGAACAACAGACGTATCTAGTTAAGTCTTTATACTTAGCGACATCGATGGCTAGAACCAATATCAAAAATGCCGACGAAACGCAACGCAATATGACGTACTTGGCGAAATAGCACTAAGCGAGGGTTTTTCTGTACCCACGCGTACGCACACATACGCACATTCACACATATAGTATATACATACACGCATCATAATGAAAACAGCAAAGATCATCTTCATATCAAAGACAAGGAAAATATAGTTCAGAAAAATTTATAGCAAGTAGAGTTTGGTGTGATAGATGTAACTGGCACCATAATCTACAGAGCATACACTTCTCTGTTGAGAGATACGAAATTCTTAAGAGTAGTATCAAACATGGCAACTGTTCCCTCCAGCTTTGAGCTACAAAGATAAGATGTAGCAGGTGAATCTTTGAGAAAAGAATACCAACCCACACCTTCATTCCTTGTGAAGAAAAACCCTTCTGGGTTCAAGAACAGAAAAGATGGTATAATATTATTGCTTAAGGATAATGTTTCAGGTGAGTCCAATATTATCAAAGCCAATAGCCATCAATAGGTTGGCTAATAAAGGAAGAATACAAAATGTCAATGCACAAGACTTGGAGAAGTTAGCTCAGATACTTGGTAAAAATTTATCTATTGAAGATCTGGAAGAGCTATTACCAAAAAAAGACCCAAAATGAACTTAAAACCCATCTGTAGAGCTGGCAACACCAGAAAGAATTTCTACAACTGAATTCCTCAGTAGCATCACCATGATTAGGAAAATCGTATTGGAAGCGTAGCAGCTAGACAGGCAAAAAAGAATAACTTCATGAAAAAAAGATTCAATTCAAATGACATTAAATGTATTCATCGAAAAGTAACCAATATGTGGAGAAGTATCACATTCTTGAGCTTAATACCAGATACAGCCTCTTCTGTCTTATTGTCCTATTTCGCACTGCTGCTTTTCAACTGAATTAATGGTGAGCGGGTTTGTGTACTCGTGATTAAAACTAATTTATTTAACCTGTTTAATAATTCTATAATTCTAAGCATTATATCTGCTTAAACTTGTAGTCTAACTTCAAATCACAATAAGTAACATTTGAAATTATTACGTATTTGAAGATGAAGATAAAGTATATGGTTTATTTATCACTTTCATTTGTGTTCGTATTAATGTTAAAAAATAGCCCGGCATACTTGTATTTTTTAATTATGCCGTTATAATGATCTTGCTTAGTGCTATTTTGTTTATCACTACATTAAAAATGTAACTTCAGTTACACAGTAATATTACTCTGCATAACTCCGAATGCCCTGTCCGTGTTTTCTTTGTATCGTCTATCTGGATGTTTTGTCCCTTACTTGTATCACCTAACTGTCTGGATGTTTTGCGTTCTTTTCCCATTCTGCATTATATATATATATATATATATATATATATATATACATATATATATATATATATATATATATATATATATATATATATATATATATATATATATATATATATATATATATATATATACATATATATATATATATACATATATATATATATATATATATATATATATATATATATATATATATATATATATATATATATATATATATATATACATATATATATATATATATATATATATATATATATATATATATATACATATATATATATATATATATATATATATATATATATATATATATATATATATATATATATATATATATATATATATATACATACATGCATGTATAATATTATTGTATTGTAATAATATTCATATTTTCATATACAACTTTTTCACTTATCTCGGTTCTGCTTATGGCTGGGGATATTGGCCGAGTATACAGGCATTGATGTAGCGGATATTTTTAATTTAGTTTCTTCGGTAGATCTACTTGACGAGGACCAATCAGTTTTTCGATAACAAATACTCGAGTACTAGGTTGTCCATTTCTCTGGCGTTCTTCCTAGAGGTAAAAAGAATTTTTGTTTATATTCGCCGCTCGCACACATCATTGCCTCTATACATTCAGTAAAGCTTTACCTACCGTCGAACGATTATTGACTGCTATTTCCAGCAAAAAGTTTTACCTTGTGATGCCATTATTTCCTGTATATGTGTGTGTATGTATGCATATATGTATGTATATATGTGTGTGGAGAGAGAGAGGGGGGGAGAGGGGGGAGAGAGTGGAGTAAGTGAGTGGAAGAGAGAGACAGACAGACAGAGATGTTGGTAGGGTTACCATACATCCCAGGTTGACAGAATTGACCCAGTTCCGCAAAACTGTCCCACCATTCCGTCCGGTTTCAAATTGCATTTTCCTTTTTGATAACACAAGACCTATTTGGGAATTTCTACTTTTTCTAAACTCTAAACCTCATGCACGCAGGCAATTACAAGCATTTTGCATTCATTCTTTAAAAAAATTCAATTTATCTTTTTATTTATTTTTGCACTGCTAAAAATGGTGAGGACAATTATTAAAGAACTCTAGAATGGGTTTCTTAAAAGAAAAAAGAGAAAACGCTTTGTGCAGACAAGATGAAAAACAATTACTGTTTTGCAGAATTAATAAATAAACGGATTGATGTGGCTCGTTGCCACCAAAGAAGCCACCTTGACTTCAGTTTCAAAACATTTGACCGTACGTCAAGTGAAAGTTTCAGTCACCACATTTTCAGCCAATGTTTTGTCTAAACACATTTAGAGCCCTAAGTTTTATCTAATGCGAACAAAATACGAAACTATTATTTTGAACGTCAATGTCAGTAATGTCTAAATCTGAATGAGTTAAAAACATGGAAGGGGCAAACTTTGTGACCCAATATATTCAACAGTGGAAAGAATGTGATAGGAACAAGTGGTGGCTCTAGCATTCTGCATCAGCCAGTGAAAGTTTCAGACAAACTACACACTAGTACTTCTCCTGTCAAGACGTTCTACCACGAAAGGAAGAGCAACGTCTTCAAGACTGATGTTATGAGCACGTCGCCAATTTATGGCAATTTTGCTAACTTATCCAGTCTATTGTCCATCATGAAATTCACAGATACATCCTGATTATATCTACAACTTAGGAAACCTATGCTCATAGCCCATGCTACTTGCAAAAAGCGGATACACCAATTTGAAGCAGTTTGAAAAGTTAGTTTAAAGATATCCCAGCAGAGATGCAAAAACTCGAGTAAGTCGATGGGTGAGTTAAAAATATGTCTTCCGTTTGATCAGACGTTTTCACTGTGGCACTCTGTCAGCCGATACTTTTGCTATGAAACTAGTAGGGAAACTACCTTTGGAATTAAGATGGGAAAAGCCCTTAATATAACAGTTTGCTGCCAAATGTGGTGTCGGTGCTCAAAGCTAAGCCGATCAAAACTGAGAATGGCGGTCATCCGTTGAAAGTACCTTCAGTAATCGAGTACTCCAAATGCTGTGACGATTTGCATCATCATTTTGGCTTCTCCTAAACCAGGAGTTTGTCTTTAACACGCTGAATGAGTTGTGCTTTATCACTTAACATATACTCTTGCCCTCTACCTTGTTTCGATCGACATCAATATTTTCAATAAAACTAGTTCACTTGGTGCATTCATATCCGTTGAAGATGGCAGCATCTTCACCAGAGAATTCATAGTACCTTTGAAACCATGACTTTCTATACTTTCAGACCTTCTGAATGCAATATTTCGTGCTTTATCTTTTAGCACTACTTTCGCTCTAATTTTTCTTTTACTTCACCTTCTTCCATTTTTCCTCCTCAATCATCCATTGTTTTTTCTCCTTCACTACTTTCCGTTTATGCATGTGCTCCGACGTTTCTTTTCAATAAATTCTATTCACACGGTCTTCTATTTTTACCCCCTTTTACTCAAGCCTGTTAAAAGGCTTTGTTCAAAAGGTCGGATATGTAAGAAATGACAGCAAACTTTCTTGTGGGCGATAGAGATGTTTCCTTCTGGCCAATACCATCATGGGTGCATATAAACTTCTGATTTATGATCTCCAGTATTTCAGTCTATAAATGAAGCAAGCAACGCACAAAATTTAGCTTATGTCTAGTACAAGATAACTAAATATAAGTTCGAGGAAAACTAAAAATATATGTGCTATAATTTATTGAACTTAAGTATTACAACAAATAAAAATATAATAGCTTTTCTTAGACGAATATAGTATGACGTTGACAATAAGTATTATTAGTGATATTATTATGTTTCTCTCAATCCTCATCTGTATATTAATTCCCCCACCCCCACCTTTATCGACAATTACTGCAGAAGTAAACTGCTGTGGCTATTATCTGTAGTTGACTGAATAGTTAGAATCTCATTCATTATTACAAATAGTAATTCATGTCTTATTGTTAATTGCAGGTAGTAAGTTAATCAATTGTTGTATGAATTTACGTGATTTATATGTATAAACTAAAGTACATATTGGTCAAATGGGTCCACTCGTTATTAAAACGAGCGTAACCTTAATAAAGTTATATTGGGTTGTCCGGAAAGTTCGTGCCGATTTTTAAAGGAAAGAAAAAGGTCAATAAATACTTGCCATTGCATTTTAATCAACCAAATATGAACCATTTTGTTGCACAATGCGTCTCCATCTTTCCTTTAACTTTAAAATACCCTCTTCCAGAACTGAGGTGGTTTCATGGCAAAGAATTCATCAAGGTATCTTTTTACGTCATCCAAGGAATTGAAATTTTTACCATTAAGACTATTCTGCAGAGACCTGAATAAGTGGAAATCCGAAGGAGCAATATCTGCTGAATATGGCGGGTGGGGTAACACATCCCAGCTGAGCTGCAGCAATTTTTATCTGGTTCCCAAAGAAACGTGCGGTCTTGCATTATCATGTTGGAAAACAACACTCTTCCTGTTGGCCAATTCTGGACGTTTCTCTTGAATTGCTGCTTTTAACTCGTCCAGTTGTGTGCAGTGTTTCTCAGAATTAATTGTCTGGTTACTTGGGAGAAGCTCATAGTTCAGAATTCCTTTCCAATCCTACCAGATACAAACCAAAGTGAAGACCCGCTTTTGGGGTAACTAAGGGTGGCTCATGTCGCTTACTCCAGGATCGTTTTCTCTGAACATTTCGGTAGATAATCCATTTCTCATCACCTGTGACAATTTGCTTTAAAAAAGGTGCGTTTTCATTCCGTTTATAAAGCGAATCACAAATGTAAATGCGATCCAAAAGGCTCTTCTCACTCAACTCATGTGGTACCCAAACATCGTAGCGATTTGTGTACCCAAGTTTTACCAGGTGCTCATGAACGACGGATTTTGATAGGTTGAGGCTTTATGCCAATTCTCGGGTTGTGCAATGTGGGTTATTCTAAATTAATGACTTGATTTGGTCATCATCTGTAGTGGATGGTCTGCCTGATCGCTCTTTATCAATAAGGCTACAATATCCAGCTCGGAACCTTGTGAACCACTTCCGTACAGTTCTTTCGATAAAGAAACATCACCGTAAACTGCGCATATTTCTTTGGTTGTTTGTGAGGCATTTTTCCCTTTACGGAAAATGAACTTTCTTATATTCCATTTTAAAGGGTTACAGAATTAACACAGGTTATAGGAACATAAACCTTCTTCCACGAAAAGGTGGAGGTGTAGTCAAATCCTATTTTATGGACTCAACCATGTTCTAAAATTAGTCGAAAGGTAAGCTACTATAAATCGGCACAAACTTTCCGGACAACCCAATATAATACCACATTCTTCATTCCTTAACCTGTTTACTATGTGCATGTGTATGTGTATGCGCGCGCGCATGTGTATTATATGGCCATAAACTAGACTATTATTATCTTACAATGAACAGATATTCATACCATACCTTGTTTGAATATTCTAATTACTTTAATCACATTATACTGACATGACCATCAGTACTTGTTTTTATGGACATATTTTTTCAAGCGAACGCCAGTGTGCATGCTTACATCAGCATATTACCATAAGTGTGTGTATGCTTGTGTAAGTACAAACCGAATATGAATGCACATCTCTGTATTTGTGTGTTATTCGGTCCTGGTCAGGTTGATATACTTCTGCAGTTCAAATTTATCAAGAAATACCTGCAGTGGGAGCTACAACAACGATAAGATTATTAACTCTTGTATAAAATTTGCCGCTTTAAAACAACTGTTACTAAAAAAAACTTGCTGGTTTTCACACTATGGACTATTGTGTCATTGAATGGGTCTTGACTTTCAGCATTGGAATAATTTCTGGATGATTTCTGGGCGGGTGTTGATTTTAATAAACACTAAATTGGTCTTTTAAATAAAGCTTCCATTATCTCTGAAAGAAGCTGCTTACAGGAGGCAATTGATTTATATCTGTACACCAAATTTGCGCTGGCGGCAAGATGCACACTTTCTCTCTCCGCTCTCTCTCTCTCTCTCTCTCTCTCTCTCTCTCTCTCTCTCTCTC